>NC_081186.1:25588548-25884974 GCF_029867415.1 Vicia villosa | reverse complement strand
TAGCAAGATAATCACTGACAATGGGTCAAATTTGAATAACAAAATGATGAAGGAGCTTTGTGAAGAATTTAAGATCGAACATCACAACTCATCTCCTTACAGACCAAAGATGAATGGAGCTGTAGAAGCAGCTAACAAAAACATCAAGAAAATCATTCAGAAGATGGTCATCACTTACAAGGATTGGCATGAAATGCTCCCGTATGCTCTTCATGGTTACCGTACATCAGTACGTACTTCGACTGGAGCAACTCCTTTCTCCCTTGTATATGGCATGGAGGCAGTCCTACCTATAGAGGTTGAGATTCCATCAATGAGAGTTTTGACGGAGGCAAAATTAACAGAAGCCGAGTGGTGTCAAAGCAGATTCGATGAATTGAACTTAATCGAAGAAAAGCGCATGACAGCTTTATGCCACGGACAGCTATATCAACAAAGAATGAAGAAAGCTTTCAACAAAAAGGTTCGACCTCGCACAATCAAAGAAGGCGACCTTGTACTCAAAAAGATTCAATCTTTTCTCACAGATTCGAGAGGGAAATGGACTCCCAATTATGACGGCCCCTACGTGGTCAAGAGAGCTTTCTCAGGAGGAGCCTTAATACTCACGACTATGGATGGAGAAGAATTCACCCGTCCTGTGAACGTCGACGCAGTCAAGAAATACTTCGCCTAAATAAACAAAAGAACAGCTCGCTAAGTTGAAAACTCGCAAAGAGCGACTTAGGCAAAAAAGAGCGTCTCGGTGAATCGAAAACCCGAAAGGGCGATTCAGGCAAAAATTAGAGACATAAAAAAAATATATATATTAATCAATCCCGGTAGACTTAAAACCCGAAAGGGGTAGTTTACGCAAAAGTTAGGGATATATGGCAAGTAACTGTGTTCAGGACAAACTTGATCATTCAAAATCCATAGCGGAGTATTCATCATCAGCAGGTCATCTTCTACGAAGCACGAATACAGCGCAACTCGGAGTGGAAGGGAAAGATAACGGTCGTCACGTTTCATCGTAGCCCTTTTCCCGAAAATTACCAATTTCCAACTTTGTAAATACTCCATGGAATCAAGCATTTGGCTGATTACCATTCCATATATGATAATTTGAGCCTTGTGCTTTTCCTTTGCAATCTAGTCTTATTCAGTTTCTTGGAATGCATTTTAAGTTTAAACAGTCAATTTCTTGAAACAAATGTTTTCATAAAATAAAAATGAATTTACTTGCAAAAATAAAGGTGAAATTTCTTTCTAAGGTTTACAAACAATAGGAAGAATGCAAACAGTTGCTCCGAGAACGGGCGAGATTCCGGGAATCAAGTATTCCCCATGAGGTCGCTTTGCGAACATCTCCCGATGACGGATCTTCACTTTAATTCATACTACTTACTTCGGACAGCGGACAACTGATAACCAGATATTCCCGACAGAGTTCGAACTCCAAGAAGAGGACATCTTCTGATCCACAAGAATTTCAGTCGTATCTTAGGATTTTACATCCGCGACAATTCTATTCACATTCACTTTACATTTTATCATTGTCATAATATTCATGCATACATTACATCATAATTGCATAGCCGAATCAGGCTTTGATCCTGTGAATGCTTGAGTCATTTAGGCATGAACTCAAGTTTCCCCTGCAAATTCCGGAGAAACTTTTTCCTTCGAAACAACAGTTCATACACAAGGATCTCCCCAAGCAAGTCAACAAATGGTTGTCTCCCTCAAGGAGATAGTTTGTTCACTTTTGGAATTCCTCAGCCGAGAATCTCCTGCAGAGCGACATTCGACAGCCTTCTTCAGATAAGATGGTCTGCTTCACATTTTGGAATTCCCTACAGGTTTGGTATTTCCCCAGCAAGGTCGAGAGATGCCACTTTTTCGTCAAAGAAAATAATTCAGAATCTCCCAGCAGATCGACAAATGATTCCCCAGTAGAATCAGTGAATGGTAGTCTTCATCCAGAAGATAGTTCATGATCCCCAGCGGAGTCAACAAATGGTAGTCTTTCCCCAAGGAAAGACAGTTTGTCTGTTAAATACTCAAGAGATCGACAAATGGCAGTTTCTTCAAACAGTTTGTCTATTCATGGGATGCTTAGCTCCCCACAGAGTCGATGAATGGCAGTTTTCCTCTTAGGAAAACAGTTCGTTGATTCCCCAGGCATCAGTCGACGAATGGCAGTTTTCACCCCGAAAACAGTTCGTCCGCCTTCAAACAAAGTCATTAGCCCCTCAAAAGATCATGAGGCCATATGACATTCTTTCAAAGACGTCAAGTCAAAAGGGAAGATGGTGAAGTTTCTTTACAGCCGTCAAATGGCATCTTATCTCCAAGCGCTGATAAGAAGTTTGACGAGGAAACAAACCTTTGAAGTTTCTTTACAGCCGTCAAATGGCATCTTATCTCCAAGCGCTGATAAGAAGTTTGACGAGGAAACAAACCTTTGAAGTTTCTTTACAGCCGTCAAATGGCATCTTATCTCCAAGCGCTGATAAGAAGTTTGACGAGGAAACAAACCTTTGAAGTTTCTTTACAGCCGTCAAATGGCATCTTATCTCCAAGCGCTGATAAGAAGTTTGACGAGGAAACAAACCTTTGAAGTTTCTCTACAGCCGTCAAATGGCATCTTACCTCCAAGCGCTGGTAAGAAGTTTGATGAGGAAACAGACCTTTGGAGATTTTCTCTTTATCTGAGATATTGTCCAAACGCAACTGAGACCAGTTTCGAGATTTGGACATCCGGAACGAGAGGAGGTTGTTTACCTTTTTCTAAGTATCAACACTTAGTTAAAGAAGATGGATTGCGCATCCTACATTGCCATCCATTCACCAGAATCCACATCAAGTATTTCTACAGGAGTTTGTCTCCTCATCCCCCGCCAAGTGCGACAACGGGATCAAATCATGCAAAGATTTTATCATCTCAGGAGCGCCCAAAATTCGGGCATTCTTTGATATTTAAGTCTCTTTTACGCAGGAGAAATCGAGATCTCAATCTCTCTCCCTCCAGATAAAAGAAACTTAAATAGGGGCATCTGTCATACCCTAATTTTTGACCCCCCTGAGATGACATATCTTCAGGATTTTCATCAAGTCAAAGTAAGTACCCAGGGCAGTCTGGCATTCAATCGAGGGTGTTCAAAGACAAGAAAATTCAGGCAAAGGATCAATCAATAGAGGGATTAGTCTCTAATACAATCATAAGACTCAAAAGCCTTATTATTACACCTATGATTGATTAAGACACCCAGTCATCTAAGTACAGGATTACTCAGATCAACAGACTAGGGTTTGGAGCCTATCAAGGACTAAAATCAGGGATCACATTTGGGAAGCCCTAAAAAACCTCAGGGGATCATTCAAAGACATCAATCATCTTCAAATATCTCATATTACAAGATCCACTGGACATCACACTTCAATTCAAAGTCTACAGTCATTATTTTCACATGGTCGACAAATTAGGGTTTTGACCTAATTCACCAAGATAGTTGACTTTTTAATCAGGGCATGAATCCAAAACTCAAGACATGATTCAAGAGTCTTTACTACCTCAATATAATCCATTTACATCATTCATTTGAGGAGAAGATCTTGTTTCTACACAAAAAGCCCAAAAATTCACTTTGTCAGGAAAAGTCAACTGTACAGATTCATCATTGACTTTTAAGGTTTTTGGTCAAAAAATGACTTTCAAAGATCAATATCATCAATATATGGATGTCAAAGTCATTTGACCAAAGAAATTCAAAGAAATTCATCAAGGAACAAAAAGTCGGGAATTAGGGTTTTTTAAGGCATGGTGAGAACTCAAAATTTCACCTACACAACTCAAAAAACTTCCAACATGAAAGTTGTAGATCTTGCAAAATAAAACAACATCTTACAAAGGAACTTTTTTCAAAAGATCAACCATTTATGAAGTTTTGGAAATTTTGAAGTTTAGGTCATAAACACTTAGAAATTTTTCTAAGTGTTTTAACCTAGTTTTCATCCAACTTTGGGCTCATTTTTCACAAATTTCCCAAATGATTCTGAAGAAGACATAAACTAATGATTTGAAGTAGATGTTTAGGGCTTTCCAAATTGTGTTCAACCTTCTCCAAATTCAATTTGAGCTAGGAGTTATGCTTGTTCAAAGTTGGCCTCATGAAGTAAAATTATAGGTCATGTGCAAATTGGAACTTTGCAATTTTGTGCATTTTGCTTCATGAATGGATGCTACACGACCCATAACATGTCTGAAACAATGCCATGCATTCATTTTCACCATGCCATGATAATTGAAGAAGATTCCTAAAACAAGAACATGTGATTATGTAATGATTACTTTTGAGAATTTATGGCAAATTGATGAATCACCCAAGGAATCTTCTCACCAACCAATTAGAGCTCACTTTGCATCTGAATTGTCCCCTAAGATCAGATAGAATCAATGGATAGGGGAGGTGGCTCGAAAATGCAATGATCACACTTGGATATTCTTTGAAATTTCTTCATGGCTAAGAAACCAAACTTGCTTCACTAAGCAAGCTCACTCTCCCAATCAGTAATGAGACATTTGCCTATAAATAGAGGCCTCATTCTCATTCAAAAAACACACCAAAGCAACAGAATTCTTGCTTTCTCTTTTCTTTCTTCATACTTAGTTTTTTCAAAGGTCCTTTGGCAAGAAGACTCGGATTCTTCAAACCAAAGCTCTCTCTTTGAAAATAAGTATTCAAACACATTGAGGGAGGCATTTGGAGGTGATCCAAACCTCTGGAACACTGCTGGGCGTGGAGAATCATCATCTCCACCTCTCATTTGGAGCACTTGCAGTTGGAGGACCACAGAACAATTCAGGAGGTTTCAAGCCAAGCCAATCATCCAGGCACACTCCTCAGGTCATAGTGAAGCTAACCAGATGGCTGCAGCTCATCTGTAACTCCAAATTCAACAACCTCCATGTTCACTTGAAGCTGAGATCGAGGGAGGTCCATAGAACAATTCAGAAGGATTCAGGCTACAATAAGCATCCAGTTAGCATCATTGAGTCTCAGGGAAGCTATTGAGATCATTCATTCAAGCCCAGGTGGTCTCTATCATCCTCACGACCTCCATTTTCAGAGGTAAGTTTCTGAACCTCACTTCTCTAATTTAAGTACTCTTTGTGAAATAGCTCGATTCTATCTTGTTCAGCATCATCAGAGGATTGAAAACCCTCTATCATCATCCATTTATCTTTCAGTATAGTCATTTAATTTGATTTTGAAATTTTAGGGTTCTTCACGATTTCTGGTAAATTAGTTAGATGTAGTTAATATTAATTCATGTTAGTTACATATTTAGAATCGTGAGTGAATTTAGAGCAAGTTTCATGTTTACATCATTGCAAATGGTTGAGAGTTGAGAGAGTTCAGAAATTTGAATTGATGGAGCTTGAGGTTGAAGACGAAGATGGAGGGTGGCGCCATTTTTCAAATCTCTGAGCAAAGTTTGTTTTATTTTAATGATAGGCGTTTCCTTAACGAATGAATAACTTGCCCTAGTGGCCACACATGCGCTCTTAGTCTCCTCATGCCCAAGGTCTGGGGTTCGATCCCCCCCTCAGACCTTTTGTTTTTATTTTCCATTTTAACGCGCGTGTTTCACATATAAACAACTGGGATCCCTCTTTAGTCACACTGAGCGTGTAGCTCAGTTGGCTTTGTTTTGGTGTGGTGACTATAAAGGCGTGAGTTCAAGCCTTGGTGGAGACATTCCTATTTTTTTTACCACTTTTCACACTTATTTTCTTCACAACTTCACACAATTAATTAACCTATCAAACTAATTTATTTTCACTTCATTTTTCACACACTTGTCATTTAATACATCTATTTTGTGAATAATCAAAAAAAATCATAAAAATATTATTTATTTCATGTATTTTTATTAGGTTTAAAATAGTATGTTTTAGGTGTTTTCTTAAATACTTTAATACATATTTTCACTTTGTTTTAACCTAAATCATTTTGTAAATAAAGTTTATGATAAAACCCTAATTGTTTAGGTCTTAATTAAGTAAAAATCTTTATTTTTACTTTAATTAAGTTGACTTTTGTCAATTCTCAAAACTGTTTTCAATCTCCGAATAAATCAAATGATTAGGGTTTTTCAAACAACAAAACCTTGTATCATTCAAAATCATTTTCAATTGCTTTTACACCAGTACTGTAAAGTACTGGGCCTCTAATAGAGTGTAAGTCCCAAAAACCTTCTCTTCTTAGCTTGTTTTCAAAACTGTATTTTCAAAATCTTTTTTCTGTTTTCAAAACATTCTTCTGGTATTTGAAGGGCATTATTCCCGGTGAAACTCTTCAGATACCTATGTGACCTTTGTCCATCTTCACTTCTTCTGTTTTCAAAAACCATTAACTGTTTATCATATATATATTCAACTGTTATCCACCAATTACTGTTGAGGCTCTGTACATACTTCTTCAATGGCCTCCACTCCATCCAGGTTAGGCTTTACAAGCTTTCAATTTACAGTCTTTATTTAAATTACTGTCAAATATAAACTGTGCATATATATTAGTTTAGAACTACGTTTGAGTATAAACCTTAGGACAGTTAAACTATATATATATATTATAGGAATATGACCTAGGATTGAGAATGTCTTCCCGGTGAAGGCTCTTTCCTAATTAGAGATCTGTAGTTCAAACCCCCAAGATGAATTATTCCCGGTGAAACATCTTGGTAAAAACCTTAGAATCCAAATAATAGGACACATCCACCCAAAGAGGAATTATTCCCGGTGAAACCTCTTACCCATTTGCTTAGAGCCAAAATAAGTTCAAAACTACATAGCTTCCTCTTGTGCTATAACAAGGACCCTCGATTAGCCTCCTCTTGGGCTTTGTACAAGGACCCACAGGCTTCTTAAAAGCATTTCCAGCTTCCTCTTGAGCTTGTATACAAGGACCCATCAGGTTTCTTATAAACATAGGAACAGGTCTTTAGTCACCTTTTAGCCTACCCTGGTGAGTTTCTTCCAATCTAAACCAGACTTTAAACAAGCTAAGTTTGTCTCAATTCTACATTGAGTACATTTTTGGAATGAGAGACATGGACAGTCTCTGTCACCCTTATCTTCATCAATCTTCCTTAGCAGAGTCTAGGATCTATGTTTTGGTCATCCTCAGCATTGAGTCAGCCTTTATCTTGGGCTTTAAACAAGAAGTCTCCATTAGATAATCTTTCTGCCATTCATTTTCAATAAACCCCTGGAAAGGGTTAGCCTCCACACATTCTTTCATTTTCAACAAAACCCCTGGAAAGGGTTAGCCTCCAAAGTCAATTAAAATCAACCTCCATTTCAACAAAACCCCTGGAAAGGGTTAGCCTCCAAAGTCAATTAATAAAAAATGTCAAAAAAAATAAAGATTCATTTCTCTTAGGAGATAATTTCCCCAAAAGAGTCAAAACCCCTGGAAAGGGTCAGCCTCCAAAAAACATGATAAAGTTAGTCTTTTAACAGACAAATTCACCAGCTGAGTCAAAATCCCTGGAAAGGGTTAGCTTCCAAAGAAAAACAGTCTTTTAATAAATAAAATCTCCTCAGTAGAGTCAAAACCAACAAAAACAGTTAGCCTCAACCTTGGGCTTCATACAAGGCACCCAAACAATAAAACTCCCCTGTCAAGAGTCAGCCTCAACCTTGGGCATTGTACAAGGCAGATAATAGAGTCTCCCCAGTGAGTTCTTCATCATTCAGTAGCCACAACCTTGGGCTTTGTACAAGGCAGATAAACCATATTTTCATGTGTCAAAGATTCCTAACACCTCGGATCTTTTCCCCATAGAGTCATCCATACTCAGTTTATTTAAGAGTCAGCCACAACCTTGGGCTTTGTACAGGGCAGAAAATAATGTTTTTTTCCTAGCTAGAGTCAGCCACAACCTTGGGCTTTGTACAAGGCACATAAAATAGAGTCATTCATTCAATTATCCTCAGCAGTCAGCCACAACCTTGGGCTTTGTACAAGGCACACAAAATAGAGTCATTCATAGTCTCAAAAATTCAATTATCCTCAACAGTTAGCCATAACCTTGGGCTTTGTACAAGGCACATAAATAGAGTCTCCCTAAGTAGAGTCAGCCTCAATTCTGGGCTTTGTACAGAACACAAAAATACCCTGTAATTAATCCCCAGTGGAGTCATCTCCCAGAGTCAATAATAATTAATAAATCAAAAAAAGCCTCAAGCTTGGGCCTCATACAAGCCAGCTAAATCCAAATCTTTTATACAGTAGATAGACATAGCTTATCTCTATAGAGAGATATTTTTACTACTCTACCACATTCAAACAAACAAACATTTCAATTTCAATTTCAATCAAAGTCTCCCATTTAGGACTCTGAAAGACATGCTCTGGCACATCCCCAGACTTGTACACTTTCCCTAATTTGGACGAGCATCTTTCTTTCATTTAAGAGGCATCTGACTGGCATACTTGCACACACAAGTAAGGTCCCCCTCTTAAATGAAATGAATTCAATTATTCTGTCACTCTTTCAAAATGTTTGTGGTAGAATAGTACAAATACCTCTCTGTAGAGATGATTTCATGTCTCTTTACTGTAAACAGAGATTTAATTCCAAGCTTCAACCTTGAGCTTCAAGCAAGGCACCAAAAACAATTAATTTCCCTAGTTAGTTCCCCGAACTACATTAAGCTCTGACTTCCACTAGGGATATGTAGGCATGAGGTTCACAAGGAATCTCAGCGAGCTAATAAAATACCAAAAATAGTCAGTCTGTCTGTCTGTCTGTCTTTTCAAATCAATTCAATTCCTTCTCCTAACACAAAGGAGAAACTTTCCCAATCATTAGCAGCAAACACAATCACAATGACACAGAGAAGGTTCCTGTAGAGTACTACAGATATGTAGGGTGTTTAAACACTTCCCTATGTATAACCGACCTCCCGGACTCCAGAATTTCTAGTCTAGGTGAAATCCCCACACTTAGCAAACTCCTAGGGTTTAGTTGAGATCTTTTTTTCCCTTTCCTACTCGTAGGACCAATAAGAAAGTTCGTGTGATATCGTAGGAAGAACTGAAATAAAATTCATCCCACCACGGGCGCATTCTCCTTCCAAATTTCGCGTGAAGGGTTTAGCGTGCCGTCCTCCCAAGTGAAACGGGGAGGTAAAAGAAAACGACACCACAGCGGGCCATATGCGTATGTGAACCTGTCATACGCAAAAATCATGCCCTATACAACCCCCGTACGTGTATGGTAACTCCATACGTATATGGGCGCCCATAATCGCGAAATATCCAAAATTTTGAGAATTTAGCTCTAGAAAGCGAATTTTTCAAGGGTTGGACGATTTTTGACTGAAAAAACTCTTTTTGAAGGCGGGGGAACTCAGATTTATGTGGGGGATCAAGGTTTTCATGAACTTTTTATGATTGAAGACTTAATTTCATCATATTATCGATAATGTCTACATCTGATATTTTATTTTTCTTGAATATTATGAGTAGCTAACCCCCCCCCCCCAATGTTATGGGGTGTCCCTTATTTAGATTTGTTGATGATTTTACTTTGAACCTTGTAATTACATGAATTTGACATAATTTATTTACTCTTAATTTATGCCTAATGCTTTCTCTTTCAGAGAAATTGAGAATTGATGTATGATTGATTATTAGGCAGTACTATCAGTGACAATGCTTTATTAGGAGTATTTCATAGTAGATATCACCTAGTACCAGGGATACCCTATGGAAATTGGATTATTCTTGATAAATTAATGCTTAATTTCATCTGTAATTCTTTAATGACATAAGAGTTAATTTGAACGATTAAAGGTTTATTCACTAAGGGCTTAGGAATAAACAGCCTTAAGACCCAGCAATCAATTATGTCTGAAAAGTTGTTACAAGATAAAGTTAGAATCGTAAAAGATCCCGATCAAACACATTCCATAGCATGTTACTCATGTCTTTCTAAACCTCTCAATCACTCTGTTTATTTTATTCGCAATTACTCTTAAATTTTAGCAAATCAAATCCAAACATTAGTTTTTGTTTAATTGAACTACATTTTGAACTCTGCATTGTTACGCATTCCTTAAGATCGACATTTGGGGACTTTTCTCATTATTACTATCAAGGGCATAATAGTACACTTGCTATTTATTGATCAATATCTAAGTGAGCTTTACAGGGAAAAGTCAAGTTCTAGAATGCTTCTTGGCAATGCTTCTGAAATAATGCTCATCAAATGGCTTCTGGCTCTAACTCTCATAAAGGAGTTTATGAAGATTTTTTTAAAACTCTGACGTTATTCACAACACAAGTTCTGAAGATCCTGAAGGTCAAGTTCTAAAGACTCCAAAGACAAGATTCTGAAGAACAAATTTTAAAGACTCTAGAGACAAGGTTCTGAAGACTCTCATACAACTTTTGATCATTCTAATCATGCTGCATCAACACGCATTCTAAAGCCTTTGAAGATTCGAAGATAAGATCAAAAATTGTTTTATGTGAGTAAACAGTACATGGTACAAGATCAAGTATTCCCTTCACTACACTGATTTTATGGAGAAAGGACAGTAATATTGTACCATTTTGCCTCCCACTTTTTGTCGATGTTATGCAAGGATACAAATAAGAAATTGTGATATTCCATCTTCATCTTTCAACGAATCTTCTTTGCCTATTTAACGAATACTTGGAAGAATGGAAAAATAAATTTTGCACAACAATCATTTGATAGAAAACACTAAAACTCTGTGTAATACGGTGGGAGAACTGACTTTTTTAAATGTGCGGATAGCAAAAGTCGCCACCGACTTTTATTTTATCCAATTTGGAAAGGCAAAAAGAATAGGAAAGAGCTTTGAAAAGAGATTGAGTTTGGGGGGTAGGTTATACAAAGGGAAGGTGTCGGCACCCTTTGTATCCATGGTTATCCATGGGCTCTTAATTGCTTATCTCACTTTTGAATTGTTTGATTTGTTTGAAAGAGTGTAGTGTGTGTTAGAAAAACATTTTGAAAAGAGATTTAACTTTGTAATGATCTTCGTACGGATGTATACAAAGTGTAGTCTTTGAAAATTGATCGAAAAGGAGGTGTGAAAAGAAATTTTGAATTGTTTGAACTGAGCAAGCAATTAGGAACTACCTACCCTAAGTTTGAATTCCTTCTTGTTCTTAAAGTCTTTCGTTAAGAGAAAGAGACTATCCGCACCATTAGTTAGTGGAAGTCCTTTCATTGGATGTAAAGGGACATCGAGGGTCATCGTATTGCCATAGGGCTATCCATACCATAAGGAGGGTAGGAAGTCCTACGAATTGATGAGAATAGTCATAAAGGCAACAAGTAAGGATACCTTAGCAATCGAAGGGACTATCATCATTTAATCGAGGGACAAAATAATTTATAACGTAGGCAACATCGAATGGACTATGATCTTTTTGATGATTTTTGTTCGTAGGCAGCAGGCTAAGGTATCCCTACATCCGAGGGACTTGACTATTTAATAGAAAGGCAGCATAAGAGAGATTACCTTAAAGGTGAGTGTGTGAAACAGAGTAATTGATTTATTTAATCCTGAAAATTAGGGTTATTCTAGGTTGATTTTAGTCTTGCCATACAATCCTATTAATCATACATCTAACCGTTAAAGTTCACAGTCCATTGCAGTTTATATGTGCGGAAAGTAAAAGCAGAAAAATAAATCTACCTTATTATAGGGCTTCGGGATGGGGAATTACATAACCATAAATGGGGATGCGGAAAGTAAAGTGCGGAAATTAAAGTGTGGGAAAAAAAGGTGCGGAAAGAAAAATCCTAATTACTAATACATCAAAAAAAATTGGAACCTATACACCTTCTAGAATTTAAATGAACGATTAAATAAATAATTAAATAATAACGAAAACAATCATGCGACATTCATTGGAGTTTTGAGATGAGAGGAGAAACCGGGAATTAAAATTTAAGGTTTGAAAATAAATGAAAAGTAAACCTAAGTCTGGCTGTTATTACTAAATTGATTGTTAACCTAAAAACCTAATGGGTAAAAAAACCTAAGGGGTTAAAACCTAGACTCGAGGTTAATGGGCAACACCTATCTAATACGTTTTCGAGGTTTTTTTATTTAAGGCTAAACCTAATTAACCTAAATTATCTAATTGATTAAAATTATTTAACCTAAAATTTAATCCTAATTATTAAATTAACCTAAAATTAAATATTAATTAACCTAAAATTAAATCCTAGTTTATTAATAATTAAAGAAAAATCAATTTTTGGTATTTTACATGACTAAAACTAATTTCAATTTTATGATAAAGGCTAATCCTAAAATTAAAAGGTTAATTATATATTAGTTTTAAAAAAAAAAAGGTTTGTAGTTAAAGAAAACATAAGGAAAAAAAACAAAATAAAAAGCTTTATATAAAAACAATGGAAAAAAAACGGGCGTACGATCAGGTGTGGCGGAGGCATGAGAGTCCATGGTGGAATGCAGGCTCAGGGGCGTTGGATCCATCCTTAACATCATCCGAGGGCCTTGATACAAAGGTGCACCATATATCTCCATGAAGAAGCGCGCATAGGATCTGGAAACAAATAAGTAAAAAAAACAATGCATAAACCTGGGATCGAACCCAGGTTTTTAGGATTACTGGTTCCCACGCTTGGCCGATTGAGCTGCTGTTTTATGTTGTTAGTGGAATCATCATAAAATTTAATAAGGAAAAAAAAGTTACACATGGTGAACTAAAAAAGAAAGTCAAGTTGGGCCCATCTGTGCACAGAGGACCAATTAGAGTGAGAGGGAGAAGGTCGGGATTGTTGACCGGCCAATTGCAATAGGAGAGAGGGACAGACTTGTTTGACCAGCGAATACGAAGACGCCACGCCTGCAGTCAGTTTTTTAAATCACCTTGCATGGTGGTTTCCACCGTCTTCTCCGACTACCCTCAAACGTCAACCTGCATAAATCAACAAGAAACAAGACCAAAGCGACCCATATATACTAAATTGGATGCTAAGAATTCAATGGCATGGTTAATTTTTTATAATAATACCTGTAAGTACAAAAACAAAGAGGCGTGACCTTGATGCCCTAACAATGGCAAAGGTTCATTCCTGCACTTAAACACGTGAGCGATGATTCAAAACAGTTCTAAATTTCCTCATGAACATAAATATATGCGTCACAATCATTTATATGCCATGAATGGAGAGTTTGAAATTCAAGAATCTTACCAAACTGGTGCAATCGAGGGAGGGCTTTCTGGAGTTTTTGGAGGATGGTTGATGCTATGGATCAACTCCGGGGAACCTCAGGAGGTGATTGGTGATCTTAGTTTGCTTGGACAAGGCCTAGAAATTGAAATCCAATAGTGCAACTTTCTTGAGAATTCTTGAGATTTTTGGAGCCCTATTCTCTTGCAGTTTCCACGTCCTTTTTTCTCTTCTTTTGAGCCAATATGATTTAGAATATATAGGAGAGCTTATTAGGTTAACTAAAATGGAAAGAATCAAGTGATTGGAAGCTTAAATCTTTAATTGGAAATTTGCATGGAACTTTCTATTTTGGCTTCAAATTGATTCAATATGTCACAATCAATCTCACATGATTTATAGGTCAGTATTTGCACAATATTTGATTGAGAAATTTATCAATACCATATCTTTTATATTTATCATTATTTCTTCATTAAATTTTGAATTAAAATGAATATAATTCAAAATAAAAATAAATAATAATGCTAATAATAAAAAGATGGCGTGGTGGGCTCTTAGATACTTTATGAATATATTTAAGACCCAAAACTTTGGCCCATTAAGTGAAAAATTCAAATTTGCTCACTATGACCTTCATGCACTTTCTCAAAATTTGTCAACTTCAACAAGTCATACAGTGGGGGAGGGAGGCAGTGGGGACAGTAGGGAGACAAGGAGGGGACAACCCAACAGCCCCATTGATCACAATCATTGCAGTATTATTGCTGCCAATAATGATGGTTTAATGAGGAATATTGGGTCAGCTGTCATTAATGACCAGGGGCATTTATTGTTGAATCATTCGGTTACAGACAGTAAGGGGCCCAGCCAATCAAAACATTTATTCTTTCCTAACTCTTGTGCGCAGTCATCCCACCAACCAACAGTCCCAACGACTTCCACTATGTCTGTTTCCACGTTGCTTGATCATGGCCCACAAAATAACCCACCACCACAACACTTATTACAAAAACTCACGTCCAGCCCTTTTCTTTTTCATGCAACAACCAAACAAAACACAACTTTTCCTGTTACCCCACACAATATAACAATTAATTCCCTTTCTGCTAGTCAACAAGCGGATTCCTCTTGTCCTCTACTTACTCAGTTTGCCGAGCCAAATAACCCAACTTTTGTCCCTACGCTGGAACCTCATTCAACACAAAATAATGCCATACAGCCAAAGCCAAATCCTTTCAAAACCAAACCATTAAATATCAAAAAACCAGCTGCTAAAACATCAAAACCCAGGGTGCTGCGCACGATATTACACAAGAGTGTTGGCAAACTATCTAATGGTGCTGGAGTGGAAGAGAAGCTGATAAATGAAGGAACCAACAAGGAAATTACGCTAAGTGAGGAACATGGGGATAAGAAACGAAGGAGAGATGAGACTGTGGTACAGAAGACAGATTCTATGGAGACACAACATCGTCATTTTTTAACGGCAAGTCCTGGCAGCCAGGACTGCCGGGACCAATGAAGATCCTTAGCTGGAATTGCCGGGGGTTGAGCCACCCGCGTGCGATTCCTAATCTCCGGTCTTTGGCTCAAAGGTACCAACCTGATATTATTTTCTTGTCTGAAACTTTAGTGAACTCTCAAAAGATGGAACGCATTCGGGTGTCGCTTAAATTCGATGCGTGTTTGGCTGTGGATGTGGTTGGTAGGAGTGGTGGGATTGCGGTGCTGTGGAAGAACAGTAGCAAGTGTAGTGTGCAAAATTTTTCCAGGAATTGTATTAATATCCTTGTTCAAGATGATGAGAAAGGGGAGTGGAGACTTTCGTGTTATTATGGCTTTCCGGAGCGTGGGAGGAGACGACAAGCGTGGGATATGATTCGTGAGTTGAGTAATATGTCGAGTTTGCCGTGGTGCATCATCGGAGACTTCAATGACTTGTTATCCCAGCATGATAAACAAGGGCTTCACCCTCACCCCGACTGGTTGTGTGCCGGTTTTCAACAAGTGGTGGGTGATTGCGACCTTACCGATATTCCGCTGGAAGGGCACCCATTCACGTGGGTTAAGAGTAGGGGGACTGCCCATATGATTGAAGAAAGGCTTGATAGATCTCTAGCTAATTCTGATTGGCTCCATCAATTTCCTAATGCTAAGCTTATGAATCTGATTGCAACTCATTCGGACCATAGCCCTATTCTGTTGTGTTGTGATCCGTTGTCACACAGAGCTGTTAGGAAACGGTTTAAATTTGAGAACTGGTGGCTGAATGAAGATGGTGTGGAGGCAGCAGTCACTGAGGGTTGGGCTCCGGATATTAATCTCAGTGTTACGGATCGTATCGCTAGTTGCACTTCTGTGTTGGAGCTTTGGAACCGTAGACGGGTTAGATACATGAACGCTGAAAAGGAGAGGTTGAGGGAGACACTTGCAGTGTTGCGGAATAGTTCGAACCCGACAGAGGTTGCCCAGTTTATGGAAGCTCACAATGATTATAATAAGTTGTTGATTAGAGATGATATTTATTGGAGACAGAGGGCAAAAATCCATTGGTTGCGTGATGGTGATCTTAATACTAAATTCTTCCATCGGTCGCTACGGTGCGTCGGAATTTTCAGAAGATCCATATGCTTCACGATGAGGGGGAGAATGAGATAAGAAGTCAGAATGGAATGTGTGGCATTGCTAAGGCTTACTTTGATAGTTTGTTTGAGGGGAGAATTGGTAATTATGCACCAGTACTAGATGTTATCCAACCGGTTATTACAGAAGCCGACAACATTTTCCTTACAGCGCCGTTGTTGAAGGAGGAGTTTTTTGAGGCTTTAAATGAGATGCATCCTGACAAGGCACCGGGGCCGGATGGTTTTAATCCGGCGTTCTATCAGCATTTTTGGTCCTTGTGTGGTGAGGATATTTTTACCGAGGCTAAGATTTGGTTAGACAGGGGCTTCTTTCCTACAACTCTTAATAATACCAATATTTGTCTTATTCCGAAATGTATGAATCCGAACAGCATGAAGGATTTGAGACCGATCTCGCTTTGTAATGTGGTATACAAAATTATTTCTAAAGTGTTGGTTAACCGGTTGAAGAAATTTTTGGATAAGATTATAGGTGAGGAGCAATCGGCATTCGTGGAAGGAAGGTCTATTCTTGATAATGCTATGATTGCATTTGAAATTATTCATACTCTAAAGCGTAGGACGGTGGGAAATAATGCTCAGTTAGCTTTGAAGATTGACATTAGTAAAGCTTATGATAGGGTGGATTGGGGTTTTTTGCGTGGAGTGTTACAAAGATTGGGATTTGGGGAGATATGGATAAAGTGGGTGATGATGTGTGTCACGTCGGTGAATTATTCTGTGCTGGTGAATGCAGATAGTGTTGGACCAATTCAGCCGGGAAGAGGTTTGAGACAAGGGGATCCTCTTTCCCCGTATCTCTTTATTCTGATCACGGAGGGACTTTCGACTCTTATTAAGGGCGCCGTAGCTCGTGGAGACATTCATGGTGTCCAGATCTGTAGGGGGGCACCTAGTGTGTCTCACCTACTTTTTGCTGACGATTGTTTTTTATTTTGCAGGGCCAACTTGAATGAGGTTAATAAGTTGATGGGGATCTTTAATCTGTATGCTGATGCATCTGGACAGGAGATTAATTTGGCGAAGTCGGAGGTGTTCTTTAGTAGGAATCTCAGCAGTCCAGCCCAGATCGATCTAGCCAACATTATGGGTGTGAGGCATGTGTTGGGTACAGGAACCTATTTGGGTCTTCCTTCCCTTATAGGGCGTAAGAAGAAGGAAATTTTTTGTTATGTGAAGGATAGGATATGGCGGAAGATAAACTCATGGCGGAGTAGACCTCTATCTAGAGCAGGGAAGGAGGTTATGATTAAATCAGTACTTCAGGCGATCCCGTCTTATGTTATGAGCCTTTTTATTTTGCCAGATGGGATTGTGGATGATATTGAAAAAATGCTGAATTCGTTTTGGTGGAGTGGCGGGCATAATAATAGGGGCATTAGGTGGATGGCGTGGGATAAGTTGACGGGGCCAAAGAATGATGGAGGGCTTGGGTTCCGTGACTTAAGGGCGTTCAACATGGCTATGGTTGCAAAGAGGGGTTGGCATCTTTTGTCAAAGCCGCAATCCCTAGTTGCTCGATGTTATAAAGCAAGGTGGAGTATTGGTGATGGTAGGAACATTCCTGTGATGTCGTCACCTTGGCTTAGGGGAAAAATGGAAGGGTGTGTTTATGGGCCTCAACAACAAGGTGCGTATGATATTTTGGTTCATGATATTTTGTCTCCTAATGGAAAATTTTGGGATACTCATGTGGTAAGAGACCTGTTTGATCCTGTAGTGGCTGAGATTATTCTGCAAGTTCCGTTAGTTGATGATGTGATTGATGATAAGTGGAATTGGAAGCATGAGACAAATGGTTGTTATAGTGTGCGGTCGGGTTATAAAATGTGGAGGAAAGAACAGGGGTGGGCGGGATTTACTAGAGTGGATGGAAACTGGGGAAGTCTGTGGAATATCAAGGCCCCTCCAAGGGTTAAACACTTAATGTGGAGAATCTGTAGGGGCTGCCTACCAACCCGTGTTAGACTTCGTCAACGTCATGTATCTTGTCCGGTTTCTTGCCCTTTCTGCGATAATAATATGGAGGATACTTGGCATGTTCTGTTTGGTTGTGATGTTACTAATCGGTGTTGGAGAGTAGCCGGCCTTTCGAATGTTTTGGATCCTCGGTTACCAAATTTTGATGATGCTCCGTCTTTGATTTTAGATATTTTTAGCCGTGAGGATAGTATGACGGCCGGGAGGGTTGCGGTCATGATTGAGGTGATGTGGAGGAATAGGAATAATATGGTTTGGAATAACGAGAGTGAGAGTTATTCCAAGCTCGGGTTGCATGCTCTAGCTAGTTGGCAGGAATGGCATATGGCTCAGGAGAGCGATGATCGGGTTCATGCTCAGATGACAATTACTTCTTGGACTCCACCTCCAGTCGGAAAGGTTAAATGTAATGTAGATGCGGGTTTTAACACTATCCGTGGGACCTCAAATCGAGGCTGGTGCGTGAGGAATAGTCTGGGCTCGTTTGTGAGTGCAGGGGCGGCATGGGATGTTGGTATTTCTCCAATTCTAGACATGGAGGCGTTGGCGCTAAAGGAAGCTATGCATAATGCTATTGATTTGGGCTTGGATCATGTTATATTCGAGAGTGACTCCCAAATTGTTACTAATGCTATCCGGTCCAATCACAATGGTATTTCTGAGTTTAGTTTCATTATCTCTTCTATTAAGTCTTTGTTGTCCTCTTTTCCTAACTTTGAGGTAAAGTTTGTAAAACGCCAAGCGAATTCGGTTGCTCATACGTTAGCTAAAGCGGCCGATTCTTGGTCTAGGCGTAGTTTATTTTACACGAATCCTCCTTGTATTGAATCTTTATTATATAATGAAATGAGCTGAGTTTCTGTTTGTCAAAAAAAAAAAAACAAGTCATAACTCTCTTAATTTTTATTGTATGGAGGTGTTCTAGAACTTTTTGGAAAGCCCAAGACGTTCTCTACAAGCCACTTTGGAACCTTTTTGCATTTGGAGATTTTATCTTGATGATATTGGTCCTGACAAAAAATAACTTTTTGTGAGCTTCTAGAAGGACCTGTAATGTTTTGGTTCATATCTCTCAACTGATGCATTTCCTAGTCTTGGGCCCAACATCACAGTTGTAGAGAATTGAATTTCCTTGAGAAAAAACTTTGGTTGGTCAAAGTTCAGTTGACTTTTTAGTCAAAACCCTAATTTAGAAACTTTGAGTTTTGTTGATTTCAGAACTTTTCTTGATGAATCATGATCAACCCTTGATCAAATGATGAATCTTACTTCAAATGAAAGATGTTGACCAAAAATCCTGACTGTTGACCACAGTTGACTTTTAGGTCAAACTAGTCGACTGTTGGCTTTTTAAGCATTTGACTGAGCCAACTTGAGCCATGAGGCTTGAAACATGACATGGTGATACTTTGAAGCATATGAGGAAGTGTGAAGACCACTTGAGGCATTAGGAATTGATTTTACCTTGAGAGGAGCAAAACCCTAGTTGTAGGCTCGTTGCTTAGGAAACAGATAGTCATGCCTATTTCTTGTGTGGCCTTGACTCGCTGAAGATCATATGAGCCAAAATATCTTGAAATGTGATGGGCAAATTTTAGGGTATGACACTTTATGTGATAGAAAAGCATCAAGCAAGGAACTTTTGCTCATACACTTCCTCTCAAAACACTTTTAGGTTATTCATTGTATTCATTTTGTGTGATCAGCTTTATAGAAGTAACTTTCTACACACATCTTTGTATCTCAATCTTTGAGTATATTTGTTTCTTGAGAGACTAGGGTATAGTCAGAATTCTCAAGAAGACATTGATAGTAAGTCCTTATGGTTGAAGCCAATATTAGTTATAGTGGATTAAGTCTTTGTGAGAGGGCAAAATCACATTGGCACGTGGACTGAAGGTAGCTTCATTAACAGCGAACCAGGATAAAAATATTGTGTTCATTATTTTTATTCTAAGTTATTTATTTTATTGTCTTGGGTCCAAAAAGTTTTCATTCTTGAAAGCTAATTCAAATCCCCTTGTGTTTGCTTAACCTCCATTTATCAAGGGTAATCAATGTGACATTTTGAAAAGTAAAATTGATGATCTTCAAAATACACTTGATAACTTCACTAAAGGAAGAGATAACTTGAATCTTTTGATTAATAACCTAAAAATAATAGTAAAAGCTTTAGCAATATTTGCAAGGTTAAGAATTTTTTGGTCCCTATAAATATCTCGAATTTCATTTTTAGTCCCTATTAAAAAAATGACATGTTTTAGTCCCTACAAATTTTTTATGCATGTAGTTTTAGTCCCTGTTATTTTTTAAAATTTTGAAAACTTTTTAATTACCCTTAAATTTTTTAATTTTTGAATAATTTTTTTCATATGTGTTTAGAATATTATAAAATATTTCTTAACCAGATTATAGAATTTTTTATAATGAGAAGAATTAAATATGAATTTTTTAAATTTCAAAGGATAATTATAAAAGTAATGCAAATTTAGACTTAGAAATAAAATTTTGAGTTTCTTTTTATTCGAGGAGCTTTTTATAACGTTCTAAACATGTTTGTAAGAATAATCATTCAAAAATACGCATCGGTTTAACCATAGGGACTAAAACTACGTGCATAATAATTTTAAGGACTAAAACATGAAATTTGAGATATTTATAGGGACAAAAAACATAACCTTTTTTTTATTAAACAGAACATAACAATATAGTCGCCTTTATTACAGTAATTGAACTTTATAGCAGCCATATTTCTCTTTTTACACTGCAATTCTCTTTATAAAAATGCGAGGGAGGATACCCTTGTTTACTTTCATAATTTTTTTATTAAAGAGAACATAGCAATATAGTCGCCTTTATTACAGTAAAAAGAGAAATATGGCTGCTTAAAATATGCATTCCCTTAACATCAAAAGACCCCGAGGATTTGAGTATCAAGGATCTAAAAATCAACTCTTGACACAAATATGTTTGACAACTTGAATTCAAAAGATGACATTGACAGTGACTTCTCAATTTGGACATATGAAGAAATATATGTGCCCTCTTATTTCACTCGTAAATGAGAGAAATTTCCTAGAATCATATATTGTTAGGTTATTGCCTTGATTGTGATTTATCAGTCAAGTGTAGGTTTTATTATATTGACAATACGATATATCTTATTGTTGACAAGGCTAAAAATTGTTTTCCTAGAATTCTGGATTGTAAATATATATTAATTCAATGCACTTCATGATTGTTTTGGGTTTGTTGTTTGATTCAACATGCAATCTTTGTATACTGATTAAGGTGTTTTATGTATATACAATACTGTCTAACAGACATAGTCAATCTCTTACGCATTTTACTTCCTCTACTTAAACCGGTTCAAACTCTAATAAGTTTTCAAAACAATGTTTTTCAAATCGGTCAAATTTTATTTGGGAGGTTTATTCACCCTCCCTTACACGGTTGCATTCTCGTATTCTCGCCCAATAATTTATGTTTCGTAAGGTATATTTTTGATTAATTAATTCTTACAAATTACACATCTCTGATCTCATTGACTTGTACGTTGGAGTATTGACCTTACAAATACATTTCATTCTTTTTCAACTAGAGACTGGTACCGTCACAATGGAGAGCTTCTACGACAACAACTATGAGCATCTCACCGATTTTTTTCTGCGCCAGAATAATATTTTAAAAACATTCTTAGGTAGACACACATATAAGAAAATCTTTTACACACAACAAATCACAAAATATTAATTAATTAAAAAATAAATATAACATTTTCTCTCTCCTTTATTCACAACCACCTCATAAATCCAATTAAAAAATAAATAAAAATTTAAATAAATTAAAAATTTGCTCTATTTTCATTAGTTGTTTCTAAAAATTAAATATAAATTTATAGTTGTTTTCATACAAGAATTTCTCAATATTTTATTTTATTTTTGTTGAACATGTAGATGAAAAGGAAGAATTATTATTAAGCACACATTTGTAATATGTCACTAAATATAACATTTTTTAGTGTTTGATTTGAAATAGGAATATCATTACAAGATGACTATAAATAAAATACACTGGATCCAACTTATTTATTCTTAGTACTTAGGAGAGAAAATACACATACCCAACTGAGCCTTTATTCCATGATAGAATGCATCTAACCCTTTCCTTCCATGATAAAATACATGATATCAATATTTATTGAAAAGCAACTGAATATACGAAACAAACCACTGAAATAAACTTCACCATCCTACTAATAATCATTCTTTCTGGAACACAACAGGGAGTGCACCACCATCCAAAGCCAATAGAATCTTGCCATTCTCACGAATAACACCAACAGTCCCACATTCAAACTTACAACTGGGGCATACCTCTGCAGGGCACCATTGGATGTTATAGATACCTCTACTTTGTGTTGGCACAATCCTAAAGAAGTTACCATATGATCCAACTGTACTGTCATCCCTTCCGGTTATAATCAGCCTCCTTCCACTCGTAGCATCTTTCTCACCCACTCTCCATGATGTTGACTGCGCGCAAGTTGAGACAGTTGCGAATGTTACTCTCAAGTCTCTGTCAAGAAACACGTCGTCTTCATCATCATCGGCAAAAGGTGTGAATACCACCGGAAAACCGAGGGCCAAGTCAGTGTTGACAAGACCAACTTGCAGAGGGCATGGGGCGTTTCCGGTAATCAATGTAGAACCACCTCCATTGCCTGTGATAGCAGGCCTGATGAAGTATTCCTCATCGTCCTCAACTGCGTCGCCACTTGTGTCTATCACAACTTGGGCTATTGATGTTGTTGCCATCAAAAGCCAGACATGAGCAAGGATGAATACGGTGAGGAATCTAGTTGACATTATGGATTAATCTTACTGGCTCACAATCCAAGGTTATATGAAAGAGGACTTTGGCTTTGTGTTTGTTGCTGTTGATCACTAGGCGAAGTATTTATAGGACTAATCATGTGTTCATGAGTAAACAAAAGTCCAATTAAAAAATTCACATGAATTTCCATATTGCAAGCTTGCTTTGTAACTCATACGGGACAAATTAAATAATTATTATTTAGCGGGAATGGATGAACAAAAGTAAGCATTATATTTTACTTTGTTTTGATCGCATGATTTTGATAGAGTGGAAATGGTGAATTTATTTCCTAGTTTGAATCGTCCAATTCACGAAGTATATGTAGTTGCGTACAGAAACCCAAATCTACAAGAACGATAAAACAGTTTTGTCTCTTTCATTTTGTTTTCCTTCTGTCACTAAAATAATGAAATAATTAAACAAAACATTATTGTTTTCTTAAAAGTATGATAATATTACTCACGCATTTAACTAATATACTATGGATGAGACCAAAATATTCATTATGGTAGAGATATATCTTACGTGTTGGAAACTGACTTGAAGGAAATAGATTGGTTAGCAAAATTTGTGGCGACAAAGCTAGGAGATGGAAGAAAGATTATATTTTAAAAATATAATTCGATTGAGAACAACACTCTACAACATTTCTCCAATTTGTTTTTGCATTGACAGCATTGTTAACGGCCTCATCACTCATGACTTTGAAAGATGGAATAGTAATGAATAATTAACTGTAGGAACAGCGTGCGGAACTGATCGATATACTGCACGACAACAAACTAACTAGAACAGGTAGAGACAAATTTATTAGTATGATACTGATGTACCTCATAATGCGTTTTATCGAAGTGAGATGTCATTCTTTAGTATTTGCTTGAAAATGAGCACACAAACAAACGATAAATATGATATCAGGATGAGATGTAGTAAGATAAATGAGAAAGCTTATCATATCTCGATATTTGCTCTGCATACTGCTTTTTCATAATCATCATTGTCTAAGTTGCACTACGTACTCATAGCAATTGAGATTGACTTTGCATTGTCAATGCCGAATCTCTTTAACAACTCTTTGTAGTACTTTGTTTTGTTAGGTTTCTTCCTTTGATAAATTTGCATTTCAAGAAAGTATCGCAACTCCTCCATCATAGATATCTCGAATTCGTTTTGCATCATATTAGAAAATTCCTTGCACAAGGATTTGTTAGTAGTATCGAAGATGATATCATTGACATAGATTTGAAAAAGTAAAATGTCATGCTCGATTTTATTAGTAATGAGAGTTGTCTCAAATTTCCCTCTTTAAAATATTTTTCAAGCAGAAACATGCTCAAGTGTTCGTACCAAGTCCGAGGGGGATGTTTCAAACAATAGAAAACTTTTTCTTTCTCTTAGATGTAACCGTTCAAGAACACGCTCTTTAATTACATCCATTTTGAACAGTTTAAAATCTTATATGCATGAAAAGACTAATAACATTCTTATGTTTTATAATCTAGCTACATTAGTGTAGATTTCATCAAAATCTATGTTTTCTTGTTAATTGTACTATTTCGCAACTAGTCTTGCTTTACTTTTTTAAACAATTACATTTTCATTAAACTTGTCAAGAAAGGCCCATTTGGATCTAACCACTGCATGAATAGTTAGAGACCAATGTCTTAATTCTTCTTGTATAGCAAGAGATCAATGTTCGTCAATGAGAGCTTCATTAACGTTCTTTGCCTCAAGGGAAATAAAATTCATAAGGTTATAGATTTGGTTAGGGATTATCGGGTTATGAACCATTCAAAATATACATCTCAAATGATATTCTGAATTCAATGATTAAAGTGGCACACTTATCAAACAAGTGGCACAAAATCTAACTCCTGTTAAAGACTAATCGTTTCAGGAAGAAACTGACTTCAAGATATTCACTAAAAAATCAGCATCCTTTAATGGAGATGGGTATAGTTTGTGGAAAAAGAAAATGAAGTTTTTCATATAAGAAATGAATCATGGTAATTTTGTTATGATAAGGTTTGAGGAATTTGAGTGAGAAACCACCCTGATTTTGTAGGATTAAGACTTGCAATCTGTGAGTGCTCTGGTGTGTGAAATTATGTGCAAAGTTTTTATTCTTTTTGGATATTTGCTTAATTCTCTTGTAACAAACTTAACAAAAATTTGACACAAGTTATAAATTCGAACTTGTTTGATTTTTTTTTTATTTCAAATTAACTTGCTTTTGTTTGAAATTGATATGGTATGTGATGAATTATTTCAAATTAACCTGCAGGTATTATAGGATTTTAGCTTTTGAGGTGATTTGCATTCATTTTCTTTAATTTTTGTTTTCCAAAATTTGTACTATTATTAGTTCTCTTATCTAAGCAACCAGAAATGAATACACTGCACAAGGTGAATTTGAAGTTAATGAGAAGCCGATTCCGTTGCTGTTGAAGGATAGGAACAATGTTGATGGATTTGGGAGAGAGAGTTTTAATGTGAGGAAAGAGGATGATGCAGCTGCAATGGATGATTTGTTTAGTGCCTACACGAACTTGGAGAATATGAATAATATGAGTTTCTCTGGTATGGAAGATAGCTGAACTAGTGGTTCAAAGACGGTTGAAAGCAGTGATAATGAAGTTGGGAGTCATGTAAAAGGAATTGGTTCTAAGGGTGTGAGTTCAAGCTGTTCAGATGAGAGGAGGGAAGGAATCAAGAGGAGTTCTAATGGAGATATTGTATCTGCTACTCGACAAAGGAGAAATTTCTCATTGGATGGTTACATTGGAAATTTTCATATTGAAGATGGATTGCCTAAGCTTCCTCCTTTACAAGGTCGAGCTGGTCGACACGCGCCTAGCGATTCCATGGACAGTAGTAAAACAACAGAAATTGGCATGGAGTTTGGAAAGGGTGAGTTCAACTCCGAGGAGATGAAGAAAATAATGGAAAATGATAAACTTGCTGAAATTGTCGTGTCTGATCCCTAGCGTGCAAAGAGGTAAGAATGTCATTTTTCGATGATTCCTGTGTTTCCCGGTCTTATGGAAAAAAATTAAAAAGTAAAACTATAATGACTTGTCGTTTATGTTGATTTCTCTTATAGGATTATGGCCAATTGTCTATCAGCTGCTCGCTCTAGAGAGTGGAAGACGAAATATATTTCTGAATTGGAGCACAAGGTCCAAACTCTTCAGACAGAGACTACTAGATTGTCTACTCAGTATACCAAATTACAAGTGTGTATCATCTGAGTTGAGCTGAGATTCTCTTATCTTCGGATTGTGAATCATATATTTTTTTTATTCTTTACTTTCTTTATTGGTCCTATATCCAGATGGATTATTCAGAGCTTAAAAATGAGCATAACGAGTACAAATTGAGGCTTCAATCCTTGGAACAACAATCCCATCTGAAAGATGGTATGTGTATGCATTTTCCTTCTACTATATGTTTTGGTTAGCTTAAATCTATTTTAACTCATTCCTCCTTTTGAGTGAAGTGCAAACTGTTTGTTTTTAAGTGGATGGTTGTGTTTTTCTTGTACGGAAATATCCTGCATATATGATCACGCTCAAGGATGTCTGGTTTTCTTTATTTAGATGTGTGGTTTTCCAGTCAGGGAGTGGCTCAGTTGCAGTGATATGCTAATATATCATGTGTGACATATATATAAATGCAGGGGACTAAGTGGTCTATCAAATGGGAGCTCCTTATTGGATGCAATAAAGAACATGAAGTCTATCACAATTTTGTAAGAATGAAATTCTGCTAATTATGATATCTCGGTCTCTGAAGTAGAAAAATCATATTTACTTGTCCATTTTTCTTGTAAATTATTCTAAGAATTTGGTTACGATTATTGCAGAGAATTGAGGAATAACAACATTTCTGGTTCAATTCCTTCCTTCATTGGAGAATACCAAAATTTGACTCAGTTGTGAGTATCACTTGTTTGTGTTTCAATTGGATGCATTATAAAGTTATAACCAATTAGGTAGAAGTTGTTTCACAATAGAACATGTTTTGTTGCTTTTCCAAAGCATGTCTTTGACCTAGTTCATGGGATATATCATAAAGCATCAATGTTTTCAAAAGGAATTATGTGACATTTATAAGCCACATCATTTATGATCAGAGGTTAAAATGTTATTACTTGTTTGGCATAAACTTCCTATTTTAATATCAATTTTTCATTTCAATATTGTCTTTGTTATGTGATATAAAGATGATCATATCCTTATGCTTGTTCTTGCAGGGACTTAAGCTTCAATAACATCTCAGGACAAATTCCCGGATCAATTTTCAATTTGAGCTCGCTCTCTTCCTTGTATACTGCACCTCCTAATTCTCAGTTTATATTTTTTTCTATGTATATTTTGATGTATGCCTTTTTGAAATTAGATAATATAATTTTGATGTAAGATTTATACATGATGATGGTAGAATATGTTGGTTTTGATTAAAATTTTGGTTTATTGAATAAATGTTTTATCAAAATATTTGGTTAAATGAAATTAAATGCAAATGGTTGAAGAGGATAAGGACATAGAACGTATTTACACCCGATTTTTAATAAAATAGGGTGTAACTAAGAATGTATTTACACCCGATTTTTAATAAAATAGGGTGTAACTAAGAATGTATTTACACCCGATTTTTAATAAAATAGGGTGAAATTAATAACGTATTTACACCCGATTTTTATTAAAAAGGGTGTAACGTAGAACATATTTATACTCAATTTTTATTAAAATAGGGTGTAATGTAGAACGTATTTACACCCGATTTTTATTAAAAAGTGTGTAACGTAGAACGTATTTACACCCATTTTTTTTATTTAAAAGGGTGTAATATAGCATGTATTTACACCCGTTTTTAAACTGGTGTAAATTTGTTAGACATTTCTCATTCAGTGAATATACACTCGTTTTTTATTTAAAAAAACAGGTATAAATTTAATAAAAAATAGGTGTAAATCAAAATTGTTTTACTAAAAGCTACTACAATAAAGATATGGAATCAGAAGATGATGAATGTCAAAGTAGATTAATCAAACATGAAACTCATGTTTCAAAAATTCAAGGAGTTCCTAAAGCACGAAAATCAAAATTTAAGTTTCGAAGAACAAAGTGAAGAAAGATACTCTTTCTTTCCCACATGTCACCAATGTGTAAACAAAGGGTACATAAAATCATAGAAGATCCAAGAAAATGTGAAAAGAAGTTAAGACAACTTACATATCTTTGGATGAAAATGATGTGGAATCATATGACAAGGAAGAAGAAACCATGTGTCTCATGATAAATCATGAATAAGATGAGGTAACCTCTTATTTTTACTATCAAGACTTGTTTCACATATGTAAAATGCTAACTAAAGAAACAAGTAAATTAAAATAAATTGTCTCTATCTCCAAAGACATTATTTCTTTCCTCGAATTTAAAAATAAAAATTTATTGGAAGAAATAGGAAGTCTTAAAAAGAGACAAGATGATCTGATTCAAAACTCCTCTTCTCACAAATTCTTAGATGAATCTATAAATTGTGATCGATGTGACATTTTGGAAAGTAAAATTGATGATCTTTAAAACACGCTTGAAAAATCACTAAAGAAAAAGACAACTTAAATCTTTTGTTATGTAACAAAAGAGCATCTTACAATAGGGCTAGTTTTGGTTATGAACTTAAGAATAATATTGTAAAAGCTTTAGCAATATTTGTAATGCCTAACCAACATCTAAATGCAAAACCCTAAAGTGCAATTATAGCAATAAGGACGATCATATTGTTATGTTCTATTTTATCCAAAAACAAATATCATGAACACAAACAAGGGTATCGTCCCTCGCATTTTTAAAAAGAGAATTGCAACGTAAAAAGAGAAATATGGTTGCTCAAACTATGCATTCCACTAATAATCAAGGACCCGATGGATTTGAGTACCAAAGGTCGAAAAGTCAAATTGTGATACAAATATGTTTGTTAACTTGAATTCAAAAGATGATATTGACAGTAACTTTTGTTGAAAGTATTTTTGGGTAAATATTTTCGGTAATATATCGTATCCACAGGGATTGGTTTAATATCACTGCCGTTCTATAGTTGATTATTTTGAGTGAGAAAAGTTAATTGGATTCGTTTTATGATTCTAATACTATCAAATGTAAACAATAATTTAAATGCAAATAATGAACGTTTGTTAACGATTCAGGAAATATGTTGAGCTTTAGGGTTCATCAACCTTTTCCTATACAATTTATCAATTAATTCACAATTGAACAATCTTTTGAATTACTATCTTCACTTATCCTCAAATATGATTCCATGTCTGCAAATCAAATTAGATAAACTTTTACCGGTATGAGATTCGATCTCTCCAAATATCAATATCGATAATAGTAATAAGGAACGATAATTATAAAAACTCAATCACAATTCCATCTCTGCAAATTGGGATTGAATCAATATAGCAACCTAGGGCAAAAGTTAAATCCTTTCTTTCGATCAAAGATTCAACAATGGTGTAAAGTAAAAACAAGGTTTCTTATTGATAATAAATTCAAACAATTGTTCATAGGAAAGAATCAATGATATTGTATATTCATAGGTCAATTACTACCTTAAACTCAACAAGAGGAATTTAGCTCTCCATAGACATGAAGAACACACAAGAATTAATAGAGGGATTCATCTTCACCAACGGAATGTCTTCGATTGGTAAAGATTTGGCCTTCGATTGTTGTTCTTGGCTGCAAACTCAGAATGCTCTCCTAATTTCGCTCACAAAAGATCTGCCCTTTTACTTGGAAGCTAGGGCTTTTATTTATAAGTTTTGGGCCTTTAACGCAGCCACCGCGCCTCGACACGCAATGGCGCGGCGCGGACCCAAACAGAAGGGTTTCGCGCGTCTCGCCCCTTTATTGGCGCGACTCGCCCTTTAATTCTTCTTCCTTCTTTGTGATTCTTCCTCTCTAGAGCTTTACGCCAGCGTGTTTCCTAGTCTTTGCCTCTTAGCTTCAATATCTGCACAATTAACACCCAAAGTGATGCAATTTATTCTAAGATTAGCTTCGAACCTTGAAAGTTCAATTCTAACTATAAAATCCGTAAAATGCACAAGATCTATTCACTTTTATCTCAAAAGGTAGTTAATCTAACACATTAAATTACCATTAATTCACTCCTAACAAACTCTCTCCAACTTAGAGTTTTGTTTGTCCCTACACAAAATTACTTACCTCAACACAACATACCAACAGTCATGCACAAGTTTTTCAAAAAGGTTTTTTTTTTCAAGTGGTTCAATTCAGCAACCAAATCGGCTACTCCTCGTCTCCCTGCAAACTTAGAACATATACATGAAACAAATTTTGAAAGGAAATTACCTCCAGAAGTTCAAAACACTACACAATTGCAATTGAATCAGCACTAATCACTTGCATCAAAAAGTATGATGAATAATAGAGGGGTTAAACACTCATCCACACAATTAAATCAACAAAAATCCATATCATACGTTCACCATGTTGTTTGCATTAAGTCCTGTGGAATCTGAAAATCAGAAGGTCTTTCCAGGGTTGTAATGTGGTTTAAGATTCAAAGAAAAGAAGACAAACGAGGGTTGTTCCTATTTTAGGGAAGCATCCGAATTATAACTCTTTTCCTTTTCCTTCATACCTTCAACTTTTTCACCCCTTCTTCTTTTTCATTCGTAGCTCGATGTTTCTCTCTTTTTTTTTTCATCAATAGTTTTCTATCAAACATTGTTTTTCTTTTGTTTTCTTTTTTTTTTCTTTTTTTTCAAGCTACGAATTTCTTTCGTTCTTTGTAGATTACCACCTACAAACTTACTCTTCTTTTGATTATGACTCTCCCCAACTTGGAGATCAACCTGTGTTTAGATTATATGAATGCTCCCCTACTTCTATGAAGGTCAAAGAGAAAACACATCACCAAATTTTATGGTTGATGGTCCAAAACAAAACTTTTTATTGAGATCAAAACTCACCAGGTTTTTCCTTGGTGCATATGATGAACTTTACCTTGATCTCAGGCTCAAAGAATGGCTAGCAAGGGATCACACTCTCACAGAAAAAATTTTTAAGATGGAATCGGCTCAGAAAAACTCTCAGATTCAAACAATTGCCTAAATCACTTTCACAGATTTCCACACGCGATGCGACAAACGGTTTAGCATGATACAAACAAGTCAAAATAATTGATGGTCTCCTGCATATAGTAAACAATGGAAAGCTTTCCTCACAATGGTTAAGGCTAAGCCGATCCAACAGAACAGTGTACCATAAAGAACTTCTGCAAAGTATTTACTAACAACTTATGTTTCATGCACACAATAGAAGTTTGAGTTTGAAAATTCATACCTGACTTGTTACTTATTGAAAAAGAAAGTGAAAACTGAAATTTTTGAACATTCACTCACTACCACTTTCATATATGTTGCTCCATTGTTGGTACTTTGCTTGAGATTTTCTTCGCATTTTCAGGAATACTCACTCTAAATTGGGGACAACATAAATGAAATAAAACAATTCAAACATAAAACAAGGTCAACAATATCATCATATCCATTAGCAAACATAGGATCAGTGTCATCCGCTTTCTCTTGTGGTGGGTTATTGGTTTCAACAACTGTACCCCCCCCCTTTCCGGACAAGGGTTGGGTTCCAGCCAACCATAATCTGCGGATTCTCTAACGACCGCGCCTCGCCGAGTTACACCCGAGGCGCGCCAAACTGTCTGTTTGGCTTCGCGACGCGCGTTCTTGCTCCTGCGGCGCGCCAAACTGTCTGTTTGGCTTCGCGACGCGCTTTCTTGCTCCCGCGGCACGCCAAACTGGCTGTTTGGCCTCGCAGCGCGGTGATTGCACTCACCTAGCGGGTTTGCGAAGATAAGATGATGCAGAAAAATAATAGATGAAAAACAAAAGAACTTGCTCCGTTGGGTTGCCTCCCAACAAGCGCTTCGTTTAACGTCGCATGGTTCGACGGTTGATATCTTTCTCTTATGTGCTCAAAAGTGAGATTGTGCACACTTCTCTATCAAATTCTCCCCCAAGGTAGTTCTTTAATCGTTCTCCATTAACGGTCCAGCTTTCTTTAGTCTTACTATTCTCAATAGTAATAGCACCATATGATTTAACTTCCTTGATTAAGAATGGTCCTGACCATTTAGACTTTAGTTTCCCTGGGAAAAGCTTAAGTCTAGAGTTGAATAGTAGAACAAGGTCTCCCACTTTGAACTCTTTCTTCTTAATTCTCTTGTCGTGATACCGCTTCATATTTTCCTTGTACATCTTATTGGATTCATATGCTAGGTACCTGAATTCTTCAAGCTCATGGATTTGATTCTTCCTTTTCTTATAAGCCAAGATATCATCTCTATTGAAGAATCGTAAAGCCCATAACGCCTTGTGTTCCACCTCAACCGGGAGGTGGCATGCTTTACCATAAACCATTTGAAACGGAGATGCACCAGTTGGTGCTTTGTACGCTGTCCTATAGGCCCACAAGGCATCATCAATTCTTACCGGCCAGTCTTTTCGGGATTCTGATACAGTTTTCTCCAAAATATTCTTGATTGCTCTGTTTGAGATTTCTGCTTGCCCGTTGGTTTGGGGGTGGTATGGTGATGCTATCTTATGGTTGATATGATACTTATCCAGCACCTTAGCTACCTGCTCATTAACAAAGTGAGACCCACCATCGCTTATAATCACTCGAGGCATCCCAAAGCGTGTGAATATGTTTCAATTTAGAAATTTTAGCACCGTTTTGGCATCCGCTTTTGGTGTAGCGATGGCTTCTACCCACTTGGAGACATAATCCATTGCAACTAGAATATATTCATTAGCAAAAGATGGAAGAAAAGTCCCCATGAAATCTATGCCCCAACAATCAAAAACTTCTACTTCAATAATGGTTTGAAGTGGCATCTCATCACGTTTACTTATCCCTCCAACTCTTTGACATTTGTCACAATTCTTTGCATGATGGTGAACGTCTTTGAAAATAGTAGGCCAGAAAAATCCGGATTGGAGAACTTTTGTTGCCGTCCTCCATCCGTTGAAATGCCCACCACTAGGTGCATTATGACAGTGCCACAAAATTTGTTGTGCTTCTTCTTCAGTTACACATCTTCTTAAAATGCCATCCTTACCTATCTTAAACAAATATGGGTCATCCCATACATAATATTTTGCATCAGCTACCAACTTTTTCTTCTTATTCCAATCAAAATTTTCTGGTATGATACCTGTTGCTTTATAATTAGCAAGATCGGCAAGCCAAGGTCTTATTTGGAGTTGAAAAAAATGCTCATCCGGGAATTCATCATTTATTTCAGCTTCTTGGTTGGTGACGTTTACATTGACCAAACGGGATAAATGATCTGCTACCACATTTTCTGTACCTTTTTTATCCCGGATTTCTATGTCAAATTCTTGCAAAAGAAGAACCCAACGAATGAGCCTTTGCTTCGAATCCGGTTTAGTAAGTAGGTATTTAATGGCCGCATGGTCTGTGTGGATTACCACTTTTGACCCAATGAGATAGGATCTAAACTTTTCAAGGGCATACACTATGGCTAGCAATTCTTTTTTTGTGGTGGCATAGTTGACTTGAGCATCATTTAATACCTTACTTGCATAGTGTATGACATGAAATATCTTTCCTTTTCGTTGGCCTAATACTGCACCAATGGCATAATCGCTAGTATCACACATTAGTTCAAAAGGGTTTGTCCAATCGGGTGCTACGATCACAGGTGCGGTGGCCAGCCGGTCTTTTAGGTCATTGAAAGCTTGAACACAAGATTCATCAAAATTAAAACATGTACCTTGGTTGAGTAAATTACTCAATGGCTTGGCAATCTTTGAAAAATCTTTTACAAATCTTCTATAGAATCCCGCGTGACCTAAAAAACTTCTTACTCCTTTGACGTTTATTGGAGGTGGAAGTTTTGAGATTACCTCCACCTTGGCTGGGTCCACTTCGAGTCCTCTGGAAGATACTTTGTGTCCGAGTACAATTCCTTCAGTCACCATGAAATGGCATTTCTCCCAATTTAATATCAAATTGGTTTCAATACATCTTCCAAGTGCCACATCCAAATTATTCAAGCACATCTCAAAAGTTTTTCCAAATACGGAGAAGTCATCCATGAATACTTCAATACTTTTTTCAATGAGGTCGGAGAATATGGCTTGCATACACCGTTGGAAAGTAGCTGGAGCATTACATAATCTAAATGGCATCCGTCGATACGCGAAAATTCCAAATGGACATGTAAAAGCTGTCTTCTCATGATCTTCTGGGTTCACCACGATCTGATTATACCCGGAATACCCATCTAAAAAGCAATAGTAATTCTGCCCCGATAACCTCTCAAGCATTTGATCCATGAATGGTAGGGGAAAATGATCTTTCCTCGTAGCTTTGTTGAGTCTACGATAATCGATGCACATTCTCCACCCGGTTACTGTTCTTGTTGGTATGAATTCATTCTTGTCATTACGGATCACCGTCATGCCTCCCTTCTTTGGTACAACATGTACCGGACTCACCCATGCACTATCAGAAATTGGGTAAATCACACCTGCTTCTAGAAGTTTGATCACCTCTTTCCTAACTACCTCTTTCATTGTTGGATTTAGTCTTCTTTGCGGTTGGGCTACCGGTTTGAATTCTTCTTCTAACTTAATCTTGTGCATGCAATAGGCAGGACTTATTCCTTTCAGATCCGCCAATACCCATCCATTTGCCGCTTTGTTCTTTTGGAGAATTTGAGTGAGTCGTGCCTCTTCGTCTGGAGTCAACTTAGAACTGATAACGACAGGTTTATCTCCTTCTTTATCTAGAAAGACGTACTTCAAATGAGATGGGAGTAGCTTTAATTCTATCTTTGACTCTTTAACTCCTTTTTTTAACTCTAAATCCTCTATCTTTTCCGCCTTTGTGACTGTGTTGCCACCTTTTTCTAATTCCTTTAAAAACAACTCAATCTCTTTTTCTTCTTCTTGAGTAAGTATATTGAAAGATTCAACAAGAGATCTCTCTAAAGGGCTAGATAGATGAATTTGGTTCGCCACTTCCACTACACTCTCTTCAGTAACATCCATGCGAAAGCAGTCATTCTTATCTTTTGGTTGCTTCATGGCATCGAAGAGATTAAAGCATACCTCTTCATCTTGAACTCTTAACTTCATTACACCATCATCAATGTCGATCATCATTCGGGCTGTTTTCATGAATGGTCTCCCCAGAATGATAGGTGACTCCTTGTCCTCTTCCATGTCAATCACAACGAAGTCTACCGGAAACAAGAATTTGTCAACTTTCACTAACATGTCTTGTTCAACACCGTAAGGTAGAGTGGTTGATTTATCTGCTAACTGTAAAGTCATTCTTGTTGACTTCATCTCAATATTTCCCAACCGTTTTACTATTGATAGAGGAATTAGATTGATACTTGATCCTAAATCAATCAGTCCATTCCCGATATTTTGATTTCCAATTGTAACCGGCAATGTGACTCTTCCGGGGTCTCTTGCCTTTTGAGGAAGGCGTGATATTATGGCACTACATTGTGCGTCAAGTAGAACAACTTCTTCTTCTTCCGGTCTTTTCTTCTTTGTTAAGATATCTTTCATGAATTTGGCATACTTTGGCATTTGAGCAATTGCTTCGGAGAATGGAATTTTAATTTGTAATTGTTTAAAAATTTCCATAAACCTTGCATATTGCTTGGCGTGGTCCTTCTTTGATGGCGCATGAGGGTATGGTAAATGTTGACTGGGTATCACGTTGCTTGCCAACTTTTCTCTACTGCTTCTTCTTTTCAGCTTTTCTTTCTTTTTGACTTCTTTATTCACATTCTCTTCTTCAGCATTAGTATTGATAATTTCATATTCTTCATCTTCTCCGTCATGTTTTTCAGCTTCCTCTTCCGTATTATCTTCAACCACGTTCCTTTCAGTTTCATTATTACTTCCTTTTTGCCCAGTCCTTGTCACTACCGCTTTGCAGTGCTCTTTGGGATTCTCTTGAGTGTTGGCTGAGAATGTTGCATTTGACTGATTAGCTACAAGTTGTTTAGCCAGTTGACCCACTTGAGTTTCCAAACTTTTTATTGCTACCTCTTGATTCTTGTTATTCGTCATTGACATTTGTATGAACTGATTCATGGTCTCTTCCAACTTAGATTGTCCTCCTTGTTGTTGTGGCGACGGTTGAGTGTAAGGTTGAAAGGCTTGTTGTTGATATCCTTGATTTTGTGGCCTTTGTTGATAACCTTGATTGTTATTCCTTGGTGGATACCCTTGTTGATACGGAGGATTCTGATATTGATTCTGCCTTTGTCCTTGGTTATTGTTCATGTAATTCACTTCCTCTTCCAGAACTAGTGGACAGAATCCTGTTTGAGGATCTCCCTTGCATAACTCGCACTTAGCAACTTGATAAGAATTAGATACCCCATTCAGCTCCTTGATTTGTTGTGGTAATTTAGACATTTGTTGTGCCAATAGTTCCACTTGGGACGTTAGTAGCTTATTCTGGGCCAGCAGAGCATCACTGTTGTTCAACTCCAATACTCCAGGTTTCCTATCTCTGACCGTTCGATCATGGTTGCCCTGACGATCATTTAGAGCCATTCGCTCTATTATCTGAGTAGCTTCAGCAGGTGTCTTGGACATAAGTGAACCACCAGCTGTGGCATCCAAGAGAGTCTTGTTTGTAGCTGTGAGACCGTTACGGAACATGTGGATTTGGTCAACTTCCGCAAAACCGTGTCCTTTGCACTTTCTCAACATAGCTTTATACCTTTCCCATGCTTCATTCAATGATTCATTACTGCCTTGAGAGAATACTGCTATTGCTGTTTTTGCTTCAAAGAATCGATTTTGAGAGTAAAACCTTTCCAGAAATTTTTCTTCTAATGTATTCCAATCAGTCATCACTGTTTCGGGTTGATCCAGATACCAATCTTTTGCCTTAGATAACAAAGAGTGTGGGAACAACCTCTTGAACAGTGCTTCTTCATCAGCTTGTGCTACACCAGTTGTACCTGCTAACTCATAGAATCTAGTGAGATGTGTATATGGATCTTCGTGATCCAATCCGGCGAAGGGGCTTGCACAAACCAACTGTATGATACCGGTCTTCAATTCTGAAATCCGCCCGTTGGCGGCAGTTCTAGCAAACTGTGGGTTGAGCCTTGGGCTATTAGCACATGGACCAGTAGCAGCCATGTTGACAATAGTAGGTTGTATAATAACTTCCGGTTCTTCTTCCGTGAATAGTTCGTGAAAGAGGAGTCCTTCTTGCGACTCGTCAATAGCTTCAAGTTGTTGTGACGATGTCGCGGTTGCGTTGTCTCTTGTTCTTGCTATGTTTGCTCTTCTTCGTGCTTTGCTGTTTAATCTCCTAGTGGTCCTTTCGATCTCGGGATCAAAAAGAAGTTGATCACTGGTGACTTTACTGCGCATACACGAATTTCTGCACAAACTAACAAACGAGTGAAACAACCAAATCAATGAAATAGTAACAAAAACTCAAAATAAAAACTATTGCAATGCGTGCAATATTGACACCAATCCCCGGCAACGGCGCCAATTTGTTGAAAGTATTTTTGGGTAAATATTTTCGGTAATATATCGTATCCACAGGGATTGGTTTAATATCACTGCCGTTCTATAGTTGATTATTTTGAGTGAGAAAAGTTAATTGGATTCGTTTTATGATTCTAATACTATCAAATGTAAACAATAATTTAAATGCAAATAATGAACGTTTGTTAACGATTCAGGAAATATGTTGAGCTTTAGAGTTCATCAACCTATTCCTATACAATTTATCAATTAATTCACAATTGAACAATCTTTTGAATTACTATCTTCACTTATCCTCAAATATGATTCCATGTCTGCAAATCAAATTAGATAAACTTTTACCGATATGAGATTCGATCTCTCCAAATATCAATATCGATAATAGTAATAAGGAACGATAATTATGAAAACTCAATCACAATTCCATCTCTGCAATTTTGGGATTGAATCAATATAGCAACCTAGGGCAAAAGTTAAATCCTTTCTTTCGATCAAAGATTCAACAATGGTGTAAAGTAAAAACAAGGTTTCTTATTGATAATAAATTCAAACAATTGTTCATAGGAAAGAATCAATGATATTGTATATTCATAGGTCAATTACTACCTTAAACTCAACAAGAGGAATTTAGCTCTCCATAGACATGAAGAACACACAAGAATTAATAGAGGGATTCATCTTCATCAACGGAATGTCTTCGATTGGTAAAGATTTGGCCTTCGATTGTTGTTCTTGGCTGCAAACTCAGAATGCTCTCCTAATTTCGCTCACAAAAGATCTGCCCTTTTACTTGGAAGCTAGGGCTTTTATTTATAAGTTTTGGGCCTTTAACGCAGCCACCGCGCCTCGGCACGCAATGGCGCGGCGCGGACCCAAACCGAAGGGTTTCGCGCGTCTCGCCCCTTTATTGGCGCGGCTCGCCCTTTAATTCTTCTTCCTTCTTTGTGATTCTTCCTCTCTAGAGCTTTACGCCAGCGTGTTTCCTAGTCTTTGCCTCTTAGCTTCAATATCTGCACAATTAACACCCAAAGTGATGCAATTTGTTCTAAGATTAGCTTCGAACCTTGAAAGTTCAATTCTAACTATAAAATCCGTAAAATGCACAAGATCTATTCACTTTTAGCTCAAAAGGTAGTTAATCTAACACATTAAATTACCATTAATTCACTCCTAACAACTTTTCAATTGATCATACAAATGAAGAAATAAATATGCCCTCTTATTTCACTTCTTAAGGAGAGAAGTTTCGTAGAATCACATGTTGTTAGGTTATTTCCTTGATAGTGATTTATCAGTTAAGTGTAGGATTTGTCATATTGATAATACGAATTATCTTATTGTTGATAAGGCTAAAAGCTATGATTCTAGAATTCTGAATTGTATTGACTTTGTGTATTTACTCGTCTTGTCTAAATAGATATTAATTCAATACGCTTCATGATATTTTTTTTGGTTAGGTGTTTCATTCTATATCGATTAAGGTGTTTTGTATATATATCGTACCGTCTAACAAACATAATCAATATCTTACGCATTTTACTTCCTCTACGCAAACTGTTTTCAAACTCTGATAAATTTTCAAAACTAAATTGTTTTTCAAATCGGCCAAATTTTATTAGGAATGTCTATGCACCCTCCCCCACCGTTGCATTTTCGTATTCTCACCCAACAGTTTACGTGTCGTAACTTGTACTTTTGACTAATTAGTTCCTACAAGTTACACCTATTAGACATCAGTAACTTAAATGTTGAAGTGTTAAACTTACAAATATACTACATTTTCCTTCAACAGAAGACTCTTGCCACCACACTGGAGAGCTTCTACGACAACCTCTATCAACACCTCACTGAATTTCTTGATCTGCGCTAGAACAATTTTTTTTTTGGTTCAACATGAAGATGAAAAGGAAGAATCATCATTAAGCACACATATGTAATATTAGGGGTGGCAAAACAGGTTGTGTTCCGTCGGGCCGGCCCGCGCATCCGCCAAAAAATGGCAGGTTGGGTTAGGATTTTAGGCCCGCCGCTCGCCAAAATCCTCCCCGCCAAAACCCGCCGCCCGCCATAGCCCGCCCCGCTAATGCCCGCCGCCGCCAAAGCCCGTCCATCCTCCAAAATTCCCTCTTTTTTAGTTAATTCTAGTAATTACAATTCTTGATGGTTTATTTTATATATTTATTTGTAAATATATAATATTTTTTAAAGTAAAAATTATTAAAAAGTTGCTTTTATAAAAAATTATTTTAAAAAATAAGTGAAAAGTTTAATTAAAAGGTAAAAAAACTTATTAATCTATTAAAAAAATGAAAAAAAATATAAATAAAAATAGGCGGGCAAGCTGGCCGCCCGCCAACCCGCCATCTTGGTGGGGCGGGTATGATTTTTATGCCTATTTCACTTGGCGGGCATGCCCGCCCAACTCATTTTTTGACGAGCATAAGGCTGAGCGGGCGGCGAGTGGGGCGGGCGGCTCGTTTTGCCACCCCTATGTAATATGTCACTAAATATAACAATTTTTTGTGTTTGGTTTGAAATAGGACTATCATTACACGTGAATAAAAATAAAATACACTGGATCCAACTTATGTATGCTTTATGAAGGTAACAGATCAAACTACTCTCTTCTGATATATATATTGACTTGCAAAGGATTTGTTACAAAAGTGAAAGTTAGGTTACAAAGAGAGGGTCTTTATATAGAGACCAGGGAAACATAAATAGACATAACATTTAATGATTAACTATTTCCTATGAAAGTTTGTCTGCCCTAGAGAATCTGTCTTTTGGCTTTCCAAGACTGCATTTAAATTTATCCAACAAAACTCCCCCATAAATTAAATGCTCCTTCGATCAATTAATCCCAGCATTATCTTGCCTCTGTCGAATATCTCCTTCGACAATGGTTTTGTGAAAATATCTACAGCTTAATCCTTGCTTGCCACATGCTTCAGTTCGACGCTTCCATTTTTCACATGTTCTCGAATGAAATGAAAACGTACGTCGATGTGTTTACTTTTTTCATGATTCACTGGATTCTTCGCCAGTTCGATTGCTAATTTGTTGTCGACTTATACTATGGTTGCATTTTCCTGCTTCTGCTCTAACTCACATAACAATCTTCTAAGCCATATAGCATGGCATACACACCATGATGCAGCCACGTATTCTGCTTCGCATGTTGACAGTGTTACAATTGGTTGCTTCCTTGAGAGCCATGTGAAAGCAGTGTTTCCCATAAAGAATACATATCCTGATGTGCTTTTTCGATCGTCTATATCTCCACACCAATCGCTGTCGGAGTAACCTGTTAGCTTGTAATCTTCTGCTTTTGAGTAAAACATTCCAAGTGACACAGTTCCTTGGATATAACGAAGAATTCTCTTCAAAGCTTTCCAGTGTGAGTGAACTGGTTCTTCCATAAATCGACTCAAGATTCCGACACTTAGAGAAAGATCTGGTCTAGTACATGTGAGATATCGAAGACTTCCGACCAAGCTTCGAAATTTGTTTGCTTCGACACGTTCCCCCCCATCAAATTTTGAAAGCTTGGCTCCTGGCTCCATTGGTGTCGAGATTGGATTGCAACCTTCCATTTTGAACCTCTTCAGAATGTCCTTTGCATATTTTTCTTGTGAGACAAAAATTCCAGTTTCTTCTTGTCGAACTTCCAAACCAAGAAAGAAGCTCATTCGACCTAAGTCCGTCATTTCAAATTCTCGTGTCATTCGACCTTTGAATTCTTCGATCATTTGATCACTGTTGCCCAGGAAAATCAAGTCGTCGACATAGAGTGCAACGAGCAGTATATCTCCTTTATACTTCTTTACATATAGGGCATGTTCATAAGGACATTGTTGGAAACCATTCTTTTTGAAGTAAGTATCAATACGTGTATTCCATGCACGAGGTGCCTGCTTTAATCCATAAAGTGCTTTCTTGAGTCTTAGCACTTTTCCTTCGCTTCCGTCTTTCATGTATCCTGGTGGTTGTTCGACATAGACTTCTTCTTCGAGCACACCATTCAAAAATGCTGATTTGACATCCATTTGAAACATTGGCCATTTGAGCTGAGCAGCTTGAGAAATCAGCAGTCGAATTGTCTCCATTCTTGCAACTGGTGCAAATACTTCGTCATAATCTATTCCTTCCTTCTGCCTGTATCCTTTTGCCACAAGTCGCGCCTTGTACCTTTCGACTTTTCCTTGAGCATTCATCTTTTTCTTAAACACCCACTTCACACTAATGGTTCGACTTCCTTTTGGTAACTCTGCTAGTTCCCAAGTTTTGTTGTGTTCGATAGCTTTAATTTCTTCGTCCATGGCATTCTTCCACTTCTCATCTCTCCATGCTTCTTCGAAACTAATGTTTTCAGAATCTGCCAGTAGACACACAAGATGTACTTCTTCTGTATTATCATACAACTCTTGCAAGCTTCTCATTCTGGGCTGTGAGGATTCGTCTTCACTGTCAGAGTATTCAAACCTTGGTAATTGATTTTGGGTTGTTGGTATACCGACTGAGGGTTCTTCAGTTTCGACTATGTCTTCTGTCGAATTGTTCCAGTCCCACCTACTTGCTTCATTCACTCGAACATCTCTACTTACTACCACCTTTTTGTTTATGGGGTCGAATAACCTGTATCCTTTTGTTTTCTCATCATACCCAATTAATATATATTTCTGACTCTTGTCTTCAAGCTTCGTTCTTCGTTGATCTGGTACATGTGCATAAGCAACACTACCAAATACTTTAAAATGAGATACAGTCGGTTTCTGTCCACTCCACGCTTCTTGCGGTGTTCGATCTCCCAACTTTGAATGCGGACATCTATTTTGAACATAGATTGAACATTGCACAGCTTCTGCCCAAAATTCCTTCGACATGTTCTTACTTTTGAGCATTGAACGAACCATGTCAAGGACTGTTCGTCGCAATACTTCATACCCTGCTTATACCCTGCTCCTCGCAATACTTCATGAAAGCTGTCGAAGTATATTCTCCTCCTCTGTCAGAACGAAGTGCTTTGATGTGTCGATCAGTCGATTTTTCAACCATTACCTTGAACCCTTTGAATGCTTCGAATGCTTCAGATTTTTCTCTCAGGAAGTAGACCCAAGTCTTTCTTGAGAAATCATCGATGAAGGAAATGAAATACTTCTTGCCACTAAAGGATTCTGGAGTGATTGGTCCACAGATATCAGTGTGAATTAATTCAAGGATGTGCTTAGCATGATATTCTGCCTTCTTTTGAAAAGAAGTTCTCGTCTGCTTGCCAAAAACACAATTTTCACAAAATTTTCCTTCAAACTCCATATTAGGCAATCCATGTACCATGTTTCTTCCCGCTAATCTCTTTAACCCAGCATGATGTAAGTGACCAAAACGTAGATGCCACAGAGTTGCTTGATCTTCAGTGTCGATTTTCAAACATTTTTCTCGAACACTTCTCAGATTCAGCTTGTACATTCGATTCCTTCCCATCTCAACTTGAGCAATTTGGTGCCCTGATTTATCCTTCAAATGCAGTATTCGATCCTTCATAAATATCGAATATCCCTTCTCTGTAAGTTGCCCCAGACTTAGAATATTTGCTTTTAAATCTGGTACATAATAAACATCTTGTATTTTTCCAGGTACGTTGTTTTTCTGCAAATAACAAATTGTTCCTTTGCCTTCGACCTTTACCTTCGACGCATCTCCAAAAGATACATGACCATCTTCAATTTTCTTTATTTCTTTGAATAGATGTTTGTGACCAAACATATGATTACTTGCTCCTGAGTCAAGGTACCATATAGTGTCATCTTCTGTGTTTGTCTCCTTTTGGGTCATTAATAGGAATCCTTCGTTTGATTCTGTTTCTAGTGCAAAATTTGTTGTCTCTTCGACTTTCCTCCTGAATCGACAGTCTTTTGCAAGGTGTCCCCCTTTTCCACAATTGTAGCAACTGTATGAGTTGCAATCCTTCGCAAAATGTCCATGTTTATTGCATTTGTAGCATTCGATGTTGGAGTTCGACCTGCCACCTCTATGACCACGTCCTCGACCACGCCAATTTTGTTGACTTGCCTGTCCTCTTTCGAAATTGTTGTTCTGATAGCTTCGACCACCATCTCGACCTCCACGACCACGTCCTCGACCACGCCAGTTTTGAGATAAAAGTGCCCTTTCATCTCTAGTGGATTCCTTTGTCTGTTCTGCATTATCAAGTGTCTCCTCCTTCTTTTGTATTTTGCGTTGTTCGTGTGCCTCAAGTGAACTAGCTACTTCTTCGACAGTGATTGTCGCAAGGTCCTTCGACTCCTCTATTGCACATAATATATTTTCGAATTTTTCAGTCAAAGATCTTAAAATCTTTTCGACAACTCGAGCATCGGTCATTGCTTCTCCATTTCGTTTCAGTTGATTTACAACTATTTGCACACGCGTGATGTAGTCCGACACGGGCTCCGTCTCCTTCATCTTCATCCTTTCTAATTCTCCTCGAAGAGTTTGCAAACGAACTTGCTTGACTCTATTTGCTCCTCTGAACGCCGTCTCTAGTGTATCCCACGCTTGCTTCGAAGTAGTTGAACCAGCAATCTTCTCAAAACCAGATTCGTCTACTGCTCTAAACAACATGTATAATGTCGTTTTGTCTTTCGACCGCGTCTCTTTCAACGCCTTGTTCTGGGCTGCTGTATTTCCCGTCGTGGTTTCTGGTTCTTCAAACCCTTCTTCTACAACCTCCCACACATCTAACGATCCAAGCAGCACCTTCATCTGAATGCTCCAGTTCTCATAGTTTGATTTTGACAGTTGCGGCAATGGCATCTGGTTCATCATGTTTGCCATGCGCTCTGATACCAATTTGAAGGTAACAGATCAAACTACTCTCTTCTGATATATATATATATATATATATATATATATATATATATATATATATATATATATATATATATATATATATATATATATATATATATATATATATATATATATATATTGACTTGCAAAGGATTTGTTACAAAAGTGAAAGTTAGGTTACAAAGAGAGGGTCTTTATATAGAGACCAGGGAACATAAATAGACATAACATTTAATGATTAACTATTTCCTATGAAAGTTTGTCTGCCCTAGAGAATCTATCTTTTGGCTTTCCAAGACTGCATTTAAATTTATCCAACACTTTACTTATTCTTATTAAAGTATTCACACCCAAATGAGCCGTTATTCCATGACAGAATACATTTAACCCTTTCCTTCTTTCATGATATTAATTAAAATGAACTACATGTTTAATATTTATTGAAAAGCAAGTGTATATACATAAACACACCACAGAAATAAACTTCACCATCTTCTAGTTATCATTCTTTCTGGAACACAACAGGGAGTGCACCACCATCCAAGGCCAACAAAATCTTTCCATTCTCACGAATAACACCAACAGTCCCACATTCAAACTTACAAGTGGAGCATACCTCTGCAGGGCACCATTGGATGTTATAGATACGGCTAGTTTGAGTCGGCACAATCCTAAAGAAGTTACCATATGCTCCAGCTGTACTGTCATCTCTTCCAGTTATAATCAGCCTCCTTCCACTCGTAGCGTCTTTCTCACCCACTCTCCATTCGGTGGACTGCGCGCAACTTGAGGAAGCTACAAATGTCACTCTCAAGTCTCTGTCAAGAAGCACGTCGTCCTCATCATGACGGGGGACAAAAGGTGTGAATACCACCGGCAAACCGTTTGCCAAGTCAGTGTTGACAAGACCAACTTGCAGAGGGCATGGCGCATTTCCTGTGATCAATGTAGGACCTCCTCCATTGCCTGTGATAGCAGGCCTGATGAAGTATTCCTCATCGTCCTCAACTGCGTCGCCACTTGTGTCTATCACAACTTGGGCTATTGATGTTGTTGCCATCAAAAGCCAGACATGAGCAAGGATGAATACGGTGAGGAATCTAGTTGACATTATGGATTAATCCTACTGGCTCACAATCTAAGGTTATATGAAAGAGGACTTCGGCTTTGTGTTTGTTGCTGTTGATCACTAGGCGAAGTATTTATAGGACTAATCATGTGTTCATGAGTAAACAAAAGTCCAATTAAAAAATTCACATGAATTTCCATATTGCAAGCTTGCTTTGTAACTCATACGGGACAAATTAAATAATTAATATTTAGCGAGAATGGATGAACAAAAGTAAGCATTATATTTTCCTTTGTTTTGATCGCATGATTTTGATAGGGTGGAAATGGTGAATTTATAGTTTGCATCGTCCAATTAAGGAAGTATTATTTAGTTGCGTGAAGAAACCAAAATCTACAACAACGCTAAAACACTTTTGTCTCTTTTATTGTTTTCCTTCTGTCCCTACATTAATAAATAATTAAAACAAAATGTTGCATTTCGTGCATAGCTTTCTTAAAAGTATGATATATTATGCAGGCATATACAGTTTGAAGACAATGTGATCCCAACCAATTAAACACTTTGTGTAACCTACTCCATTATTTTGGATTGTAAAAGAGTGAAATATTGTAATTTTGTAGCATAAAACTCTTACTTTATCCCTAAATAATAAATAAATAAAAAATTGAAAAAGATGTCCTTTTTCTTAGATTGTGGTTAATGTGGCACTGTTGGTAGCATTCGTGAGAATAAATATAGGGCGAGGGTGAAGTTTATTTGTGTGGTCTATTTTGTAGTACTCTTTGTCTATTTAAAGTTTATCACGTTTCTTTAAATGCATGATCTCTAGTAAATTTCTAGTAGTGTTTAAAGCCTACTAATAGAAAATTAAATGACCGATTAAGAGAAGGTAAATAATTGGTCACAATAGAGATTGATTTAGAGACTAATTTCTCATAAATATTAACAAAATTTTAGATGGTCATTTAGGCTCTAGGTTCGGTTTGGTAAGACAATTTGTAAATGTCTTTTTATCACGAGTTTATAGTTTATTTTACTGACTTATAGTTTATTTTTTAGGTGCTATTTCAAATAGCGTTCACTACAACACGGAACAGCTACAAGAGCGCTTTTTTTGGGCTTTAACAGCGCTTTAAAGCGCTGTCAAAGCCAGCGCTGGCGTAGGTAACGAAAACGCTTTTAAAAGCGCTCTGGTAAATCCCCCTATAAGAGCGTTTTTTCCAGAAAAAGCGCTCTGGTAGACCCCCCTATAAGAGCGTTTTTTCTGGAAAAAGCGCTCTGGTAGACCCCCCTATAAGAGCGTTTTTTCTGGAAAAAGCGCTCTTGTAGCCCCCCTATAAGAGCGCTTTTCCAAAAGCGCTTTTGTAGATTGCGTATTTTTTTTCTTTCTTTTTTTTAATCTTAGGCAGCGCTTTTAGTAATAAAGCGCTTTAGTAGGTGGCCCTTTAAGAGCGTTTTTTAAAAGCGCTGTCGTTGCTAATTGAGGTATTTTAAAGTGCAACCTGTAATTTCAGCCTCCCAGTTCGACTTGTAATATTTTCGACCTGTAATATATTTTCAACCTGTAATATTTTCGACCTGTAATATATTTTCGACGATATATTTTCAACCATAGGTAGGACTATATATATACTAATATAATACCATTATAATATCCAAAATCATATATATACATCATTATGTCAAACAAACTAAATCTCTAACATCAACAATATTATACTTCAAATATTGGCAACAATATGAACAAAGTTATTAACCATATATCCTAGAGTACTATAATATTCTCTTCGGAACTTACACAAATCCTACATAAATAGCTGATGAATATAAAATTGACACAAATCCTCTTTGATTTCTTCCAACTTAAGTCTCGTGTAAGAAGCAGCACGGAATTCGTCAAAGTACTACAGAATAAAAACATAATATGAATGATTTAGTTAAATGTAATAAATTATAATAAGTTATCTAATTAAGTTATAAATCCATACCGTGATTGGAATCTCTAATTGATTCATTTGAAGGATTTCTTTCATAAACCTCAAAACAAAGTATCCGCAGTCTGAACTGGGTCACTGTATCGGACACTACATAGAAAAACAAATAAGATTTTATAGTTGTCTTGTTTTATCAAGTAGCATAAATATTATAAGCAAAATTGTGAAAAATAATGTACCTGCACTTTGATCCAAGTAATGTTGTTTAATTTAGTCCGGGATACCTGTGCGTCTCGTTGACTTCGGAACACTTGTATTGATCTAACAAAAATATAAAAGCATATATTTAGATCAATCTCACAAATAATTAAATATATAAATATACAAGAATATTTAGAACGATCCCACTTACAAATCAATCATTTCCTTCATAGCTGGATAATTGCTCCACTCACCATCTACCGAATTCAGAAAATATACCACTTCTCTTATCGGGTTGATAGCAAGCAACAACCAGTGTGCTCTATAAATTAAAACAATAGGTTATATGAAAATTTTGCTACGCAAAAGAAACAAAGATTAGATGAACCAAGAATGAGAAACTAACCCTACTGGTCGGGTATTATACGCCCAAAGAATCAGACTTTCTGTATTGCCGGAGGACATGAATCTATCGACTAAGCACTGTCTAACTGATTCCGGTTCCGAAGCAATTGTCATTCCGCTGCAATGGGCGGAAGACACGAAACGGAATCTGTTTGACAATGCAGTCCCGCGCAACACTCTTTCATGCAACAACCTTAAATAAAAACATAATAAACATATTAGATTATTTTCATTGAAATGTGTAAATAAATTGTTCGACTAATTAAATAATATATCGGATGAGTGAATATTACCGGATGTATGAGTGCATATTAGCGACGCCTAGTTGTTCATGCGTAAAAATCTCTTCCAAGTCATCTATTGCAATATGTGACATGAATTCAACACCAAAGATACCTTCATCCATATTGATTTCACGGAGAGCACCTTCCTTCAAATCGGACATATCAACAAGTGTTCCGAGCGTCGTCCGGTATCGAGGCACAAAAGCACCACCTTTTTTTGCCGCTTGCTTCGGAGGACCCTTAGGTGGTATGCTACGAACTTGCTGTGTCACTTGTTGTGACCCCCGAGCAGATGCCTAAAAATCATATAACGATTGATAAAATATAAAATCATGCAGTTTTTGATTCAAATTATATATTAACACCTTAAATGTACCTCTTTTAGTGATGCAACAGACTCCTCCTCCTGTAAAATCCCTTTGCCCTTAATTGCGGGTTTTGTAGGAGCAGTCTAAAATTAAAATGTAAAAAATAATTAACGTAACGGTGCAGAATTGACATTCGAAAACTAAATGATTCATAATGATTTTCAATATACCTCATCACCAATGATAATGAGCTCCGAGGGCCATGCAACAAATGACCCTATTGCATCTCGCATCAATGTTGTCTCTGAGACCATGTCAGGTACCGGTAGCACCGCATCATGATCTAATACAACATCAACTGATACTTTCAGGTGTCCATCCGGGAGCGGTCTATGGTGAAGTAAATCTCCCACAGTGTTGTGCAATTTTCCCTTGCCAACTAGGCGATAATTCGGTGACGATAAGTATAGTTGGCAAGAAGAAATGTCCTAAACCAATAGTAAATATAAAGTCATTATAATTAATAAAATAAAACAATTTTTAAGGAAAAAAAATTATAATTACCTCGGGAAGTTTTCTTTGACAGTTGAAACTAGCTCTATCACTAGTTTCTTTCACCGATGCAGTATTGCACTTTTCTCTCATATACATATCTTTATCTCTTTGCAATTCAGAGACTTGTGCTTGCAATTCCTGCAATTTTTGCAACACTTCTTGATTGGTAGGATTTCTTCTCCTAGAATGCTTGTAAAAAGAGGTTGGAGTCACACCATGACCCTTACCCCTCACCCGACCGGGATACTCAGGAGCATCTAGTGCTCTACTAAGTACGCTCCTATCATCCTGGTCCTCACCGGTGGATACCGATTGCGACAAGGTCTCCTGTAATTCATTTACATTTCAATAATTATTAGTGGAGATAAAAAATCATTTATATATTAAAAAACATTTGATTTAATTAAAGACACAGTATTATACTTACACATTCTGCATAAACTCTTTGAACATCGGGATCAACAGCTTGATTCTTGCCCACACGAGCTTCCTTCCATAACAAATGTACTGGAAGTGAGGTTTCCTCACTTTTCGTCTCCTCTAACTATGCATTGACACAAATGATAAAATCGTCAAATAAAACACATTTAGACAATTAATTAAAACGCATTTCTATTTACTTACAATTTTATCCTCTAAGCGTGCATATCCCAAACGCCCTTTTTTGTATGGATACGCGGGTTTTGATGCTCTCGCAGTATTTGTGACACTCCTTTTCCGAAAATCTTCATCTCTTTGATTTACAAACTCAACCCAATCTTTTTCATCAATGAAGATCTCATACTTTTTTGGCCATCCCGGTGCCTCTTCAAGAAAGTTTCCAACTTTATCCTTAAGATAGGTGTTTGTCAAAAAAGCTTTCCACCCTCTATATCTTTTTCCGACCAAACTAAGTATGTAGCGTCTACGCTCATCTGGTATGTCAAAAGTCCTCTGCAAAAAAAACATACGCATAGAGTGTGTTAGTATAAGTAATTTAAACAAATTATCGTCAAGATAATAACAACAACCATATATGATACCTTAAGCTCGTCCCAAATCGCTTTTTTTCGCATCCAACTCTTCGCTTTTCAAATTCCATTTAGCTACGAAGACTGGAATATGCATACGAACAAGTGTACCAATATAGCTTGTCAACTTTGCAGAATTAGGACCAATTGGTTGGTTATCAGAATTCCATTCCAAATGGTATATTAATCCTTGGTCTCTATGTCGAATGATTCCCTTCATAATGGTGATGCCTCGTGCAACTTCATTTGATGATGTATCAGGTGGAGCATTTGTATCCGGAGCATCTCTTTCTTGAGCATCTCTTTCTTGTGAGTTTTCTTGTGAGTTTTCAGGTGGAGCATCTCTATCCGGAGCCATTGAACCTGTATCAAACAAACTAAATCACATTAGTACACTATTAATAAGATAACAATCTATACAAGTCAAATGGAAGTCAAACCATGCATGTACAAGTAAATCGGAAACGAAATCGGTGAAATCAAAATAAGCGTCAAAAAAAGAAAGTTGTCGGAATTGAACGAAATTTACATGGCTATGGTAAAACGTCCCCATGGACTCAAAAATAAAGTCGGTTTTCCGAAATTCAGACCCTAAGCCCGACTTTTGATTACGGGCAGAAGCAAAACCGATAAAAAAAACAGTCCCGAAATGTAAAGATAAGTGCATGAGCAGCTCTGGAATCGTCAAAATAGTATAGTTACATGTAAAGACGTCGACAAACGGATACATGGTTCAAAAGTTATGTACAAAACGAAAATATGCACCAAAATTGAATAAGTATTGTAACAATCGGAATACAAATTGAAAAAAACTATACAAATTGAATATATAACAATCGGTACAAATTGAATAAAGCAAATTAGTCGGAATATGTATACTATTACCTTTATCACTAACGTCTCTTTCTTTTCTTGGTAGGATTGTATTCTACGCGTCTCTTAACAACGCGGACGGTTGGATTGATCCAAATACCCTCATTATGATCATTTCTAGTACAAGATTCATTCTCATTTTGATCGTTTCTTGTACAAGATTCAATGCCAACACCAATATCACCTTGATATTCAATGTTTTCATCAACTATTTTGTTAGATAAAAGCACTGTAGACTATTTCGTACTTGTCGGATCATTGACATAGAACACTTGTTTAGCTTGATAGGATAGAATGAAAGGCTCATCTTTGTACCACATCCTATTGAGATGCACTTGCAAAAATCCTGACTTATCCATTCGTATGCCACTATTATTTTCAACCCATTTGCAACCAAATATAGGAATCTGAAACTTCGCGTAATCAAACACCAAAATGCGCTCGATAACCCAAAAATATGACAAATTTGCAAATTTCGGATTTAAGTCATTCGCACTTGATATGTGTGAAATTCTGGACTCAGACACGCGATGTCTAACAGGATGTCACGACATTACTATCTGAACGTTTTTAAACAAAAGAACAAAGAGTAAACAGAAAAACAACACAGGAAAGTTGTTAACCCAGTTCGGTGCAAACACACCTACATCTGGGGGCTACCAAGCCAGGGAGGAAGTCCACTATAAGTAATATCAATTAAAGGTAATACAAATCAAGATTACGCCTTTCACTTAATATCTACCCAATGCAACTTCAATCTAAACAACTTAGACCAGAGATCCTACTCACTCCCCCTCAATCACAGCAGTGATGAAAACTAACCAACGAATAGCAAAAGAAGACACTCTTCAAGGACACAACTTGATCTTGCTTAAAAGCTTTGATCAAGTACAATAGTACTCTTGCTTAAAAGCTTTGAGTACTTCTTACAACTCAAAACAAAACGCCTAGACCAAGACAATCATCATGATGATTGTTTGGCTTACAAGAAAGCTACAACGAAAGACTTAAAAACAAAGAACTCTAAAAGTTTCTCAAACAAAAACCCTAACGTCAACAGCAGCACCTGCGTGGAATATATAGCCTTCATACAATACAGCAGCTGGGCCTTGGATCCACAAAATAGTTTTAACCCTAATAAAACTAATCTCCATAAATCAAGGAACTAATAATAATAATCATCCAAGACGTCCTTGAAACAGATCAGAATCCATCATTACCAAATAAAGCGCATAGGATCTTATCAGATCACATAACCATAAATAGTAATAGAAAAGAACGAACAGCTGCGAATGTCATGACATCGGCCTTGACATCAGGTAAAGGCCCGCATAAGGAAAGACTTCACAACAGCAGAATGCATGTCATGACACCAGTTATGACAAGATAGAACCACAATTAGTTTTACCAAAAATTACAGCCAATCAACAACATCTACAATGTGCATTGCTTCAGCTACTAAGGTAACACCACTATTTTGCATAGTACTTTTATCATCCTGTTCTTTGGTATAAAATGTGTATCCATTAGTTGCGTATGCGCTATAAGAAAACACAATTATACTTGGACCATATGCTAAACATCTCAACCTCTCTGTTACTGAAGCAGGATCTGAACGATACTTTGAATAAATATGTCCCCTAAACCACGGTATGAAACTTCGATTGTGCTCTCATACTATCCAATTCTCATTTCTATTCGGATTTAAATCTCGGAGAACAACCTTGTGCATTTCAACATACGGCTCAACCTCAATCTCATTGTGCAGAACATACAAGTGCGCTTGATCCCGCTCGACCATTGATACTGTCACAACTTTATTTCCAGTTAGCCTTTTCCCTTCTTTTTTTTCAACAATATGAGATTTGGGGAGTCCAATTGATTGAACATTTGACTGAAAATCAGTACAAAACTCAACCGCTTCTTCAAAAATGTATCGTTCGAAAATACAACCCTTCGGTCGACTTCTGTTTTTCACGTACCCTTTTAATATTTTCATATAACGTTCGGCAGGGTACATCCATCTCATATAAGCTGGTCCGCACAATTGTGTCTCTTTCACAAGATGAACGACTAGATGAACCATTATGTCAAAAAACGAGGGAGGAAAAGACATTTCAAGATCACATAAAGTAACAACTATCTCTTTTTGCAATGTTGGTAAGATCGCGGGATCGACCACCTTACTGCAAATTGACCTGAAGAAAAAACACAATTTAGTTATTGCGCTTCTTACTTTTTCAGGCAGACTAGAACGTATACCTATTGGTAAAAAATGTTCCATTATAACATGGCAATCATGCGTCTTCAAACTCTTTAACTTGAGGTCTTTCATGGACACAAGTCTTCTAATATCTGATGAGTAGCCTTCTGGAACTTTAACTTCACTGAGGAACTCACACAATGTTTTCTTCTCCTTTCTAGATAGAGTGTAAACAACAGGTGGCAGATATATTCGTCTTCCTTTCGTCACGGGTCCCAATTCAGTTCTCATTCCCATGTTTACCGTGTCCTTCCTTATGTTAACGCCATCCTTAGACTTTTCTTGTATATTGAGTAACCTACCGATAACGCTGTCAAATACATTTTTTTCAATATGCATAACATCGAGGAAATGTCTTACGTACAACGACTTCCAATATGGAAGTTCAAAAAAAAATTGACTTCTTCTTCCACCCACCCTTGACAAGTGAATGTGCAAAAGGCTTGCCAAACTGAGTGCTCACATCTTTCACCTTTTCAAAAATTTGATCACCTGACAAAAAGGCGGGGCTGTACGATGTTCGGCCTTTCCATTGAATACTTTTCTCCACCCACGGTAGTGATGATTAGAATTTAAGAATCTACGATGGCCGAGAAAGACATTCTTTTGACAAAGCTCCAATCGTGTCGTATCGGTTTCATCTTCACAAACAGGACACGCTTTTTGACCTTTATTGCTGTACCCGGATAGATTTCCGTATCCTGGAAAATCATTAATTGTTCCAAACAACATCGCCCTCAAGTTGAAACTTTCTTTCCTATACCCATCGTAAACCTCCACACCGTTCTCCCACAAAAACTTTAAATCTTCGATTAAGGGTGCCAAGTATACGTCTATGTCATTCCCTGGTTGTTTAGGCCCAGAAATTAGCATAGATAACATCATGTACTTACGCTTCATACATAGCCACGGAGGTAGGTTATAAATCATAAGAATCACAGGCCATGTGCTACGCGAGATACTTTGAATACCATGCGGGTTCATTCCATCAGTAGACAATGACAAGCGAAGGTTTCTTGCTTCTTTTCCAAATTCAGGATAATCAGTATCAACTTTCATCCACTGTGGTGAGTCTGCTGGATGTCGCAACTTTCCATCAATAATTCTTTCATCTGTATGCCAAGTCAAGTGTCTTGAATCAGTTTCACTACGATACATGCGTCTAAATCTCAGAATTATAGGAAAATACCATAAGACTTTGGCTGGAGACAACTTTTTCTTATATCGAGGGGCACCGCATTTAGGACACTCATTCAATGCTGCATACTCATTTCGAAACAAAACGCAATCGTTTGGACATGCATGTATCTTATCATAGCTCATGCCAATAGAGGACAACATCTTTTTGGCTTCATACGTTCGATTGGGAAGAACATTATCCTTTGGTAGCATATCTTTCATAAGGGCTAATAACTCTGTGAAACTTTTATCCGACCATCTATTGTCCGCCTTTAAGTTGTACAACTTTAACACCGCAGACAATCTTGTGAATTTTGAACAACCATCATACAACGGTTTCTCTGCATCGCTTACCAACCTCTCGAACATTTTGGGACAATCCTCAAGATCTTCTTCAAGCGCTTCTGCAATCTCTTCGACTCGATCACAATCGTATGTGTCTGTGCAATCTTCGTTTGAAGCATACTTCGTATTACACCTCGACTCAACATTCCTGTTACTTTTCTCACCATGCAAACTCCAAACTGTATAACTTCTATCAATTCCAAATCGTAGTAAATGCGATGCTAACTGTTTCCCGTCAACCTTATCCCCCTAACAGCAACCCAAGCAAGGACACGGTATTCGAATCGGGTCTTTGGAGTGTGCAACCGCAAACTTAACGAATTCCCATACCCCTTTCTCGAACTCTTTCGACAATCAGTTTGAATTCATCCATGTCTTATCCATGTCTTAATTAAGCTAAACAAAAATGGTCAAACTTTTCACTATTCACAAGTAACCCCTATGGCGAATTCAATTCACAAAGTTAGTAAGTTCATCACTTAACGATTAACGAAATTGACATCAAGAATATTCCACATGTCGCAATAATGAGTATTACTTAATATAATCTAAAAGTTACAAAGTTAGTAAGTTCATCACTTAAAAATCAGAGAATATTCCACATGTCGGAATAATGAGTATTACACTACACCAATGAGAATGACACAAAGGGACATGGCAATTCAATTGTTAGTGTTTTGTTCTGTTTTTAGTCTGGAATTAGAGAAAATAAGCCACAAGCTGGTACGGAAAAATTATGTTACAGAACTATTAGATTTAACATGCAACCTCTCTAGCTACCACAAATATATTATAACATAAACCTCTCTTATATCTATCTATTAAAACAATATTAAAACAATACATCTATCACTCATGTTAAAACTTCAATACATTAAAACATTAACACAGTTTAGAATCTATCACTCATGTTAAAACTTCAATACATTAAAACATTAACACATTAACATATTACTTTGGCGAGAGAGAACAATTAATTACCTGTATAGTAGTAAGCAACTTCTAGACCCACACAATGTAAGATTCTTGAAAACGATCAAACTTTCACTCTTCACAAGTAACCCCTATCTAGCAAAGATATTACTGAAAAATATAAAATAAAAAACTTAATTAAAGAGTATAAAATGACATGGACCGACAAGCATTTTTACATGTGTAACCTCTCTTTTAACATAGATCATTACATCTTAATATATTGACACAGTATAATTTATGAACATTTCCAACTCAAACATGTTAGGTTCATTATTCAAAACTCTTACAACTAAATCATACATCAAAACTATATCTTTCATGAATTACTACTACTTTCAATCTCAACTTTACCCATTTCTTCATCATCACCATCAACTTTCTTCTCCTTGCTCAAAACAAAAGCTTTCTTCTCCATTTTCCTCTCTTTGCAATCATTGAAATAAATCACACAAGCCACCCATTTCAATGTATTCATCACAGTAAGAACACTAATTTGTAGAAAAACTCCACTACCTCCTTTATAGCATTCAAAGTAGATACAAACCAACCTTAAAAAACCTCCAAAAACAAAGAAAACAAGCATCAAAACAAGCCCTCTCTTCTGATTACCACTGCTAAAGTATTAAGAAACTCTCATAGCTCCAATCCCATAAACACCCTCCAACACTGATATCACAATACTCATTTCCCAAATAGCACTCCATTCCAAATACACCATCAACAAGATCCCTATAGCTCCAAAACAAATTGTTCCAAATATCATGTAGCACCAAAAAGTACTAGCCAAACCGAAACAGTTACTAACTATCCATGGAAATGCAATCAGATGACAATTTGATAATACAAGTGTATGCAAAGAAGTGGCAAATGTTCCTTTCATGATAGATACATCAATTGAATTCTAAAACACGTGTTTCAAACTCATTTTGGTTTTCTCTTCTGAGCTTATAAGCTTTGAAGCTAAATCCATAGTTAATACTTTAGAAAAGAAATCTAGAACATGAAGAGGGACTGAGTAAATCAGTCCAAGTTGAATCAAAAGGTAAAGATGAGATGATTTTTGGAGTTTGAACTAGGATTTGTTGACACAATGTTTCAAAATAAAGCATGAGTAAAAAGAATGGGCATACAGGTTACACAGTGATACAATCGTAAATGAAGAAAACATGAAAATGGAAGAACCTTTAAATCTGGGCAGCGATGAGTTCTTCTCTTCTGGGCAGCGATTCTTCTTCGTCTTCGTATTCTGGGCAGCGATGAGTTCTTCGTATTTTTATGGAGGGTATTTTTATGGAGGTTAAGATGAGTTCTTCTTCGTCTTCGTATTCTGGGCAGCGATGGAGTTTTCGTATTCTGGGCAGCGATGGCAGAGAAAGAAGATTAGGGATTATGAAACGCATATCAGAATAATTTTAATTTTAAATATAAAAGCGCTTTTAAAAAGCGCTCTGGTAGCCCTGCCTTTACCAGCGCTTTTTAGGGAAAAAGCGCTCTTGTACCCCACCCCCTATAGCAGCGCTTTTGAAAGCGCTTTCATAAGCCCCCTATAAGAGCGCTTTTGAGAAGTGCTTTTGTACCCCCCCTATAAGAGCGCTTTTTTAAAGCGCTTTCGTACCCCCCCTATAAGAGCGCTTTTTGAAAGCGCTTTCGTAACCCCCCCTTTAAGAGCGCTTTATTTGCGTGTTTTTTTATTTTGTTTTTAGCGAAACCTATACCAGCACTTTTTCCTAAAAGCTCTTTAATAGGGGTGCTGCTAAAAGACAAATTTGGCATAGTGGTTTTAGCTTATACCTTATAGCTCATAGCTTATCATTTTTTTTCCTATTTTATCCTTATTATTTTAAAGGTTAATTATACAAATCCCCATGTAATGTTAGTGATATTTGATTTTAAGCCCCGATAAAGTTTTTTTTTTGTAAAACAAACCTTGTAATATTCAAATTCACTCATTATAGCCCCTAAATGTAATATTTCAGCTTAGATTCTAATTTTGAGTGACTTGGCAGTCCAGTTGGATTTTTATTTTATTTTTTATTTACTTTTTTTAGTCATTTGGAATACTTAACTCTTTTATTTATTTTTTTATATATTATATTTTTTAAACTTTTTTTTTATAATTCTTTTCTATTTTTTTTAAATTAACTATTTTAACTGTTTAATTTTTTATTAAAAAATTATATTTGGGCCTATACAGATGGTAGGTACTTCAGTAGCCCATTTGGACCTATAAGTGAGTTTGGTTTATAAACTCTAATATATTTTTCATTACTACCCGATGTGGGAGTTCTTAGCATTACAGCAACATACCACACACTACATATCACGGTCTTGTAAAAAAGTAGAAGAATACTTTGCTGGCATTGGAATCGTTGTTCCTGAGTGTAATGGAAAACAAGTTTTATGGATCATAATTGGACACAATAAAAATGAATCATAATTGGACACAATAAAAATGAACACAGTGCTGTATACAAATGAACAACCAATTTACAGTGCAGTATAAAAATGAACGCAAATGAACACAATGTTGTATACAAATGAACAACCAATTTACAGTGCTGTATAAAAAAGAATAAAAATGAACACAATGCTGTATACAAATGAACAACAAATTTACAGTGCTGTAGCCAAATCGTGTCTTCAAACTTGTGAATTTCCATAACAAACCCAATCAAGAACCAATATTGCTACGGCTTAATTTATTTGCAACGTGGATGATGAGTGTTTTCCAGATGACCAAACGACATAGGGATGTGTTTTCAAAAATTGATAGTGTGTGCTCGTCTTGGCAACGTGTGAGAAACAAAATATAGCAACTGAACCTTGTCTGGAAGAAGTTTTGACACTAAGATGGTGACTTCAAATGACTAAAATGATTAGCAAAAAATGATACAAAAAATGAATATAAATTTCATGTTTCACTCAATGAATTACAAGTCTTACATTCTTATGCCACCAAGAGAAAAAAGAGCATTACATTCTAATAGTATTTTAACCTACAAGAATATATCAAATAGCATTGAATGAATTCTAGAGACGAAAATTGTAGGTTCAGAAAGTTTCCCGCAAGTGCACTATAATTTACAAGAAGGAAAATTGTAGGAAATTTGTATGCCTCTAACTATTAATAACATACAGTCAACATATCTTTAAAATCTATTTGCAAGAGGAAAATACAACGCATCAAAAGCTTAGCTTAGAGAAGAACATATATTTTTGAGGGTTTCCCCCACCTAAAGAAGAGTAGGTGGCAGTGATGCAAACCTCTAAACAACCAACCTGCATGCTGTGACTCTTTTGCAGTACAGGAGAAGGGGTGACCTGAAAGAAACCTTACTATTCAGTCTCCAAGAAAGATGAATTATCAGTACAAGTTATTTCTTACCTTTTCCGAGTCAACCGTTTTCGGATGTAACCTTAAAACACCCTCTCTGTTGAACAACTGGTATCTTTGCTTTATCATCAGTGTCATCAGAATTAGCTGCTACAAAAGTGATTAGTTAGATAATAGACATTGGTTTTTCAAAAGAAGTCCCACATCGATTTCTAGTAAATAAACATTAGTGTTTATAAACTAATGACACATATGGTTTAATAAAATGAAAGCAGGGACTCCTTTGGAAATAATAATTGCCTTAGGCCCAAATGTATTAATTTTATAATTTTAAAAAATAATTCATAAAAAATATTAATTAAAATCATTTTAAAAAACGCAAAAAAAAATTATTACAAAAAGTAAAACAATGATATAAAAAACACTAAAAAATAAAAAAAAATTAAGGAATTGCGCGTCACTTTGCGTTGTTTTAAGAAAAAAAATTTACGGCTAAAACCTGAATTCGCTAACATTGTAGGAGGGGTTTATATATTTAACCCTATTTTAAATAAAATTCACTACCATCCCTTATAATTTAATTTAAAATAAAATAATTATATATTAAATGTTTTTAAGTCATTTTAATTTATCAACTAATTGAACCGCTAATTTTACCAAATAGTTTAATTAGCTTATCAGCTATAAGTTATCAAGCATCAGATATAAGCTATAAGCTATCAGTCATCAGCCATCAGTCATAAGCTATAACCTATCAGTTAGCTTATCAGCCAACCTATATTTTTACTAAACAGATTAGGCTCTGTTTGGCAAGACACAATTTTGAACTTATAGCTTATAGCTTATAACCTCATATGACAGTTTAGACTACTTTGGTAATGGTCTTTTCATCACGAGCTTATAGCTTATTTTGCTAGCTAATAACTTATTTTGCAGACGCTATTTCAAGTAGCGTTTTAACTTAGCTTATAGCTTATCATTTTTTTTCCTTACTATTTGAGTAAAAATTCACTTTTATCCTTTATAATTTATTTTAATTTAAAATAAAATAATTACTTATTAAATATCTTTTATGTCATTTTATATTTATAAGTTATTTGAATCGCTAATTTTACCAAACACTTCAATTAGCTTATCAACTATCAGTCTAAACCATCAGCCATAAGTTATAAGTTATCAATCATCAGACATCAGCTATAAACTATAAGCCATCAGCTAACTTATCATTCAACTGCTATTTTTACCAAACAAAACCTTAACCATTTGCATAACCATTTTGATAATTAAGAAAAATGTTTTTCATCATAGAAAACATGTTTCTCTAAATTTTCATTCCCTCTCAATTCTTTATAGTTTTCATTTAATTTATGTGTTTTTTTATCTCCCTCCTACCATAATGAATCGTAAAGATTTTTAGGGACAGCAATGGGTAGATTTTGGACCGGATACTATAATATCATTCTTATACTTGTGGTGTATTATATGGGTACCTCAATACTAGGGTGGCAAATGAGCATGTCCGTCCTGTTTAGGCTCGCTCTACAAAAGTTTGCGAAAAAACGGGGCAGAGCTGACATATTTGAAAGTGCGGGTCTAAAACCTTGTCCCTTCCTGCAAAATATGAGGGCGAGGCGGAGCCCCGCCCTATAAAATGTGAGGGCGAGACGGAGAAGGTCCGCGGGCATTGAACCTTTTAGGCCTAAAAATAGTAAAATTGTTTGAAAAAGCTCATGCCAACAAAAGTCCGCAAAAGAACGGGGCGAGCTGACACATTAAAGAGAGCGAGTCTAAAACCTTACCCCGCTCTGCGAAAATGTTCGGGCAAAACAGGCTTTTTCCGCGGGCCGGGCCCGTTTTGTCACCCCTACTCAATACTCATACTCATACTAGTTTATTCGCGTTTGTAGAAAAATTAAATCGATTAACTATAAAATATTACATAATTTTAAGTTTTTAACAATATTAAAAAAATTATGGATCTTATTGTTGAATTAAGAAATAAACAAACACTTTTATTAAAATGTGTAATAGTTTAACAACGATATATTTTAAAAAATTGATAAACGTGCATTTTTATATAAGATACTCGTACAATATTCATACCCGTTTATTTTAAAGGATAATTATTTGTGCCACTAACCATTCTTATTTTACAGGTTTTTATCTCATCTTTTATAAATATTTTTTTCGAGTATCCATTAAATTCAGGGCAAATTGTCACCCCTAATACAGCTTCTACTGTACATCTACACCCATCTTTTTTTTGTTTTTATTTTATGTGTCATCTCTATCTTAAAATAAGAACACATTCATTTTTATCAAGACCCACTACCAACAACAGCCACATTTAGACTAACCTTTGTTTGAACTTTTTTTGCCACGAACAACATCACAATGTTTGACCCTATTTGAGATCCATCGCGGTCATCGATCATTCATTCTGCTTTAATGTTCATCTTAGGATTGTATAGTGCTAGAATCTTCTTCATGAACCTTATGAGGGCGACGTTGGTGCATCCAACAGTCTTCCCGATTTAACGGCAATTGGGTGTATGGTCAACATGTTACATATATTTAGTATGAAATTAAGGCATAGCCATCTTATAAATTTAAGGTGAATTTGACACCTTGCACTACTAGAAATACTCGATTTACCTGCGGAATTTCCTGGGACATTATTAAATTATTTAAATTTTCCTGCGAATCAAGAATTGGCAGAAAATTCCGCAGGAATACCTGCGGATTTTTCTGCGGAATATATATTTCAAACAAAATATCTAACTACAGTATAAAATTCGCAGGTAATTTCGCAGGAATATTTCCTGCGGATTTTGCTGCGGGTGTCTATTTTTAATAAAAACAAACTATAATACAAAATCCGCAGGTAATTCCGCAGGAAAATTTCCTGCGGATTTTGCTGCTGATTTAACATATTTAAATGTTTTCTTAAAATATTAGTAATTTTTGTTTAAATTTATATAAAAAAAAAATTAATCATTATTTTTTCTATTTTATTAATTACTTTTATGTGTTTTTTATTTAGTTTAATTTTTATTTTTAATCATTATTTGTTAGTAATTATTTTTATGATGTATTTTAGTATATGTTCCTTGTTAAACCCTAGTCGTAGCCCGTTCATTTTCGCCGGCGTTCTGTTGTCGGGCCCATTTGACAGCTTTAGTAGCGCTGTCTTCTTTATCTTCACACTTCAACTCAGATATTCATCTATGTTCCTTGTATTTTATGTCGTTTTACTTGCTTTTCCATTCTTGCTTGTTCCTGTTGCTTGTTCTGATGATAATTGTGGGTAGAATCATAGTGGTACTGTCTTGAGATGAAAATAAAATCATTTAAATCTATTTTATTATAATAAAATAATAAATATAATTGAGATATTAAAAAAATATATTAGTTTTACTTCATAATTTTTTCTATTTTTGTAAATATAAAAAATATATAGTTATATATAATATAATTTGGTCTATTTTAATAATAGATATAAAATTTTAAAAAAAAAATATAAAAAAAATATAAAAAAAAGTAAATAGAAAGAAAGATTAAGATAGATACTTTTGTAGTGACCTAAAAATGCAGCTTACACAAAAAAAAAAACCTAAAAATGCTTCTTCTGTGAGAGCAAACACGACATATTCAGAAGTGCTTCTTCGGAGAAGCACTTTTTTCTCACGCGCATTGGCTCAAGCTTTCTCGGGTTCTCTTGTGTGACACACTCTCAAACTCATGCTCTCTCCCTCTCAATTCTTACGCAACAACAACAATTACGACGCTGATTCTCTTGGTCTCGAATTGGTTGGATTTGGATTTCAGAACTGATTCGAATTGTTATTGACTCAGGATTCGATTCGCTTTGGGGTTCAGAATCTATTTGCGCTCAAAATTTCAACTCGGAGCAGGTTAGTTTTGTTTCGTGATTCTTTGCATTTTTAATATTTTTACTCTATTACAGTTTATGCTACAACTGATTGTGATTTGATTTCAATATAAATTTCAGTTTGAGTTAAAGTTAGAGCAAACATACGATATCATAAAGCTGAGAATGGAGGAATGCTTACCGGTTGAAGCAATGAGGAGAAGAAAATGTAGCTTTCGATCTTGCTCACAAGGTATTCGATAAAATGCCTCACCGGATTTTTTTCCTCTTTTTGCTTCTATTTTACTTTTGATTTGTTGCTGTTGTGTTTCATAGTTACTATTGATGATTATGCTCAGGTTAGTTTGCATATTAGCATATAATTATCTTCATTATTGCCGTTTCGTGCTATTGTCGATAAGAAGTAATTATTGTTCATTATGCGTGACAAATATAGTGTTTCTTTCCACTGTTATGATTTATTTCTTTGTTAACGTTCTAGTTGAAGTGGTTTAATTCAGTTTTGTAATGGGAATCTTGGACTTGCTTATGGTTGATATAGTAGTATAATTTGTATGAAGTATGAACCCACTTAGTATATAACAAAAATTAATTGGATTATCCTATTAAGCTAACAATGTGAGTAGTTCTATTAAAGACTTGCATGTTCTTTATACTAGTTTAGGTTTGTGTACTAGTGTAAAATTATGGACTATTATATGATCATTAGGAAGCTCCATGCATGGAGTTACAGGAAGACAACAAAACTTCATGCAATGGCCATTGTTTTTTGAGTGGAGTGAGGATGTTTCTTTGTTTTTCTATGTTGTAAATTAAACGTTGTTTGTGGTTCTTTGTTTTTCTATATTGCCAATTCTATAAGAGTCAAATTAAAAAATATAGGTTAAACCCCAGCTTTGTTTGTTTCTCTTCAGGAAATATTGATAAACCTCTAGATTAAATCTTTAGTTGATATTAACTTGTTCCATGTTTGCTTATTCTTGTGATATTTGTTATAACTCTTGTTTACTATTTAATTTTTAATATTATGAAAATTAAACTTTGCCCTTGGTGATATTGTATGAAAATCAAATCCATACAAGTTGAAAAAAAAAAAAGAGATGTCATGAATATTGATATAGTGTAATTTTAGCATGGTGTTGGCCAACATTTCTACTCATCAAATATAATTCTACAGATGGGGATAAAAGCTTGTACAGTTACTTCTTCTAGATGCCATATGCACTCAATTGAGTTCTGGACTCACAAGTCATTATTCATTTTAGGAAAAAGTACTATTGCGCGTGCTTTGAGCCAAAGCTTGCACTCCAAAGGAAAACTGACTTACATCCTCGATGGTGACAATATTCGGCATGGTCTAAACCGTGATCTTAGTTTTAGAGCAGAAGATCGTTCAGAAAACATTCGAAGGATTGGTGAGGTTCTACTATCTTTAATAAATATACACGCACTAGGATTGGTGAGGTTTTCACTTTGGAGTTTTATTCATTTATGCATTGATCTTGAAGACAACCCTTCACAAACTTTGCGACCTGCAGACTGTTTTGACTCATGAAAACAGAGGTGGTTTTCATTTACTATCTACATGTTGATGAGTTTTGTGGTTTCAAAAGTTTTAATAGTTTGTTTTTAATAGTTTGTTTTTAAAAGTTTCAAAAGTTTTAATAGTTTGTTTTTACTATCTACATTTAGCTTTTAAAATCTATTTTTTTATTTAAATAAGTAATTCAATGCCATTTATTTATGCAGTTATCCATGTTAGCAAAAAAACGATTTTAACATATGGTGATCCATATATTCTGTTCTGAATTGATCTTCTGATCCAATATTAACTTCTGTTTTTTTACTACAAAAATCATTATTAACTTGACTTTGAACAGAGAAATTGACTAAAGAGAAATGGAAAATAGGTTATAGGCACTAGGCGGTTATTTACAGAATGCTGTTAATTATAATTTAGGCATCTTGGTCATGTTACATAGCTTCTAATTTGTCAACAAATGAGGTATATCCACAGACAGGATGCACTAAATTACTATACTTACTAGTCTAGAGTTGTTAAAGAAGAAAGTCTAAACTCAATTTTAAAGTCATTGTTAAAGTAAGTGTTGTATTCTGTGAGGAGAAAAGTCTACTGTGGAGAGCTGAGAGGAAAGTAAAGGAGATTTGTGACTTTGGTCAAGTTTGGATTAGCTTCTAAAATTGTTAGCTAAAATAAGTTGAAAAAAGTTGTTATCACTTAAGCACATATGTGTTTATGGACAGGTTGTAACACTGTTTGGTATGCCTCATAGTTACTGATAAGTGGGTGGTCATTCGAGAGTATGGTGCAGTCGCGCAGAGGTAGACCCAATTGGCCGAACTTTGTGATGAAACATTGTGTGTTCTTCGTCTGAATTTTCTTTCATATATTTTCACTTTTGAACCAGATTGCTGCTCTAGCATGACCAAAAATATTGAGCCATAGAAGCACACTTTTCAAGTAAAGCCCTGTACTTTCTAGCTTCATTATAAATTCAATGTGTAGTCGTGTATTTTAGAATACAATTCTGTCTTCAATCAAATACATTGCTCAATGTGTAGTCCTGTACTTTCTAGCTTCATTATAAATTCAATGTGTAGTCGTGTATTTTGGAACAAACTGAATTTTAGCTATCAACTCTTTTTCGATTCTGTTTCGACATTGTTTGTGTTCTGAAATTTTCTGCAATTAGAATATTAGAATTAGAATATGAGTTGTTAATGAATGTTTTAGCTAGATGAGAACTTGTTGTTTGTGCTAGATGTTGATATTCAGGTGGGATTATGTATGTGATTGTAGATATTAATACTAGATCTCATACATCGTAATTCTAGATATTATTTCTAGTATAAACCTTTGTATACTCATAGGGAAGCAAATAATAAATTAGATTTTTTTTTAAATTTAGAACTACTTTACCTGCGGATTTACCTGCGGATTTATCGTTCCTGTGGATTTACCTGCGGACTTACCAGCGGAATTTACAGTGGATTTACCTGCGGATATTTCCTGCGGAATTACCTGCGGAATTACCTGCTGAAAAAATTACCCACAAAGGTTTTAGCTGGGGACCAAAAACCGCAGGAAAATCCGCAGGAAACACGTTTCCTGCGGAAATTTTGCTCAAATCTGCAGGTAAATCCGCAGGAAAATAAAGTATTTCTAGTAGTGTTGTAAATTAAAAGAAAATATCATAATATTCTTGTTCAAAGTTTCTACTATTTTTAAAATTCACTCAAACTAACCGAATCTCAGGCGATATTGGAAACTTCAATCAACATTTAGAAATTCTTCAAAAAAGTGGGTAAAATACCAAAAAAAAGTTGGAATTGCTGAAAATTTTAGAATTTTCGGAAAATCCTACCGAAAGTTATGAAAATTTCAGAAATTGTTACCAACAATTTACAAATTTTTGAATTTTATTGAGTTCATTTGTATCGAAAATTTCAAATTTTTCGATAGACCAAAAAATTTTTGAAATTTCCGGTACATGCTTCTTTCACTAATTTTTGTCATTTTTCAATTTTTCATTGAGTAGCAGGGGGGGACGGGTCCATAAGAGACAGGATAACCGATAGTGCGTCAGCCCGGGCTAGGGCTGTAACACCCTTCTAATACCCCGCATAAATAATAAACAATAATCAGAGTAAACATGAAAAGGGCATTACAACTTCCAAATAATTAAACAATAATACTCATGTCATGCCATAAAAGAGAACGTCAACCAAATTTATTCAGATCATCATGTTTAACACAGCGGAATTATCTTTAACATCTGAATAACAAACAGCCAAGTCACAGACTTAAAACAACAACATAGGAAATCCACCCAAAATAGAAAGAGTTTAACAAGTAAATCTAAACGACGCCCCCAGTGTTACACGACCAGAGCATGACACGGACCCAACTGACTCTAACGAACTACTTGACGAGCTAATCCTCACCAAGTACGAGAGCTACTCCTCAATCTGAAAAATAACAACAGTAAGGGTGAGTCTCATTCACATTTAACTAATGTTATAAGATATAGATAATAAAATATCATTTCACATGCCATTCACCCAATCACAGTTATGATCAGATTCAAACCATACAATCAGTAAGCAAACAACCAAATTAACACATATTATAACATTGGACAATCTTCCATTCATGTTATAATAGCAAAACAGCCTAATGATTATAAAGTGAGCCACATAATGGGAATTAGCTACCACTGATCCACCATCGTCAAGGACCAGCCACATAATGATTATGAATGCATGCATCAACCATAACATGCTCATCACCCACATACATCGATCAATGTCATAATCATCAATAAAACACATATTTCATACCAACAATACATGTATAATAAACACCAGTTATAACCACAACATCATACAGGTAAGACATTCATTAGTGTACCTATAAACATATCCCACCACAAACAAATAAGATCGGGTGTTTTAAAAATAATTCAAGCCACAACTCAAAACACCATTTGATTATATAAATTATTTGATTAGCTTCACTGTACTCGAAACGGCACCAAAATCCGGTTTACGGTTTAAAAGTTACACATTTTTAAACTTTTCAAAACGGCCTATCGCTAACAGCACGCGGCGCCACACACAGTTCGCGGCGCGGAACGAATAGGGACTACGCCTTCGCGGCGCAAACAAGGGTTCGCGGCGCGGAACGAATAGGAACAACGGCTTCGCGGCGCAACCAAAGGTTCGCGGCGCGTACTGAACACAACACAACTTCCTGGCTTTCTGCCAAGCACTTCGCGACGCCAACTCCTGGACGCGGCGCGAACTGGCGATTTCCAGAACTCCGAATCGCAGAAAACAGCCTGCGATTTTGCCCTTCCTTCACCAATTCGTTACCAAACCAATCCCATTCCAACCAGATTTGCATACAGTGAAACAAACACATATTATAACATATTTATAATACATTCAACCATCCAATTAACACCAATACATGATCAATATAATCATTATGCATCAATCCTCCCAAAACCTAACACTTCTATAACCTAAGCACAACCCAATTGATACGAATAACACGATCAAATTCTATCCTACTACCTATAATCCCATAATAGAAGATAAACGGAAGAGTCCCCCCTTACCTGAAGGTTGATTCTTCGCTCTTCCTCGGGTCGCACTTCTCCGCTCCTCTTCTCTTTTCACGTTCAGACTCTTCTCTCCTCCTTAGTTCGATCCCTCTTTCCCCCAATTCCTCTAGTTTTTGGAAAATAAAATAAAACTATTTTAATTAGTAATAGGGCCTACCAATACACCCCCCCTCTTTACTAAAAGCGACACTGGCCCATTAGTCTCATTATTCCCATTTTTCTCAGTTAACTCAAATAATTCTAATATTTAATCCAAAAATTAATTAAATTAAATAAAGAATTTTATGGGGTGTTACAACTCTCCCCCACTAGAAAAGTTTTCGTCCTCGAAAACATACCTTAGGCAAAGAGTTCCGGGTAGGAGTCCTTCATCTGGCTCTCCAATTCTCACGTAACATTTCCACCGGCCGGTCCTCCCCAAGCTACTCTGACTAATGCTATCTCCTTGCCACGCAATTGTTTCACCTTCCGATCTTCAATCCTCATAGGCAAAGTTTCAACTGTCAGATTATCCTTTACCTGTACATCATCGACTTGGATCACATGAGATGGATCAGCAATGTATTTCCTCAACTGCGATACATGGAACACATCGTGTAGATTCGCAAGTGTCGGTGGCAACGCAATACGATACGCCACTTCTCCAACCCTCTCCGTAATTTGAAACGGACCAATAAAACGCGGAGTCAACTTCCTTGACTTCAGTGCTCTACCAACACCAGTTGTAGGAGTCACCCTCAAGAACACATGATCTCCTTCTTGAAATTCAAGTGTCCTTCTTCTTTTATCATGATAACTCTTCTGACGACTCTGAGAAGTCTTCATCTTCTCCTGAATCATCTTAATCCTTTCTGTTGTCTCCTGAACAATTTCCGGCCCAATCACAGCACCTTCGCCAGATTCGTACCAACATAAAGGCGTTCTACACATCCGACCATACAAAGCTTCAAACAGAGCCATACCAATACTCGAGTGAAAACTATTATTGTAAGTAAATTCGATCAAGGGTAGATAACTATCCCAAGCACCGCCCTTTTCCAACACACAAGCACGCAACAAATCTTCTAGTGATTGAATAGTTCTTTCTGTCTGTCCATCCGTCTGTGGATGATAAGCAGAACTCAATCTCAGCTTAGTACCCAAAGCCTTCTGCAAACCTTCCCAGAATTTGGATGTAAACCTTGGATCTCTATCTGACACGATACTCGAAGGAATACCATGTAAACTCACTATCTTTTCAATATACAATTGAGCCAGCTTCTCCATTGGGTAATCCATTCTCATTGGTATAAAGTGAGCAGACTTTGTCAACCTGTCCACAATAACCCAAATAGCTTCACAATTCTTCACCGTCCTCGGCAAACCTGAAACAAAATCCATAGATATACTATCCCACTTCCATTCCGGAATAAATAACGGTTGCATAGCTCCATACGGTTTCTGATGCTCAATCTTCGACTTCTGGCAAGTCAAACAAGCATATACAAATTCAGCTATTTCCTTTTTCATTCCAGGCCACCAAAACAGCTTCTTTAGGTCATGATACATCTTGGTAGCACCAGGATGAATACTCAATCCGCTACGATGTCCTTCTTCAAGAATACTCTTCCTCAATTCGGCAATGTCAGGAACACAAACACGGTTACCAAACCTCATTATACCATTCTCGTCGATTCAGAATTCACCTCCTTTATCTTGGTTAATCAGAGTCAACTTATCAACCAACTCTACATCAGTCTTCTGACCCTCTCGGATTTCCTCAAGAATACCACTAGTCAGCTTCAGCATACCCAATTTAACACTGGTAGGAGTGTCTTCACCTACTAAACTCAAATCTCGGAATTGCTCAATTAAATCCAATTCTCTCACCATAAGCATAGACATATGCAGGGACTTCCTACTCAATGCATCGGCAACAACATTTGCTTTACCCGGATGATAATTCAGTTCAAAATCATAATCCTTGAGAAATTCTAACCACCTTCTTTGTCTCATATTCAGCTCTTTTTGGTCAAAGAGATACTTCAAACTCTTATGATCACTAAATACTTCAAACCTTGAACCATATAGGTAATGCCTCCACAATTTCAACACAAATACCACTGCTGCCAACTCTAAGTCATGAGTCGGATAGTTTCTCTCATGCACTTTGAGTTGTCTCGACGCATAAGCGACTACCTGTTGATTCTGCATTAGTACACCTCCTAATCTCGACAACGAAGCATCACAATAAACAACAAAAGATTCCACCGGATTCGGCAAAATCAAGATCGGCGCACTAGTCAACCTCTTCTTCAACTCTTGGAATCCTTCTTCACATTTCGAATCCCAGACGAAAGCTTGACCCTTCCTAGTCAACTTAGTTAACGGCAACGCTAACTTTGAGAAACCTTCAATGAACTTTCTATAGTAACCCGCAAGACCAAGGAAACTACGGATTTCGGAAACTGACTTCGGAGCTTCCCACTGAGACACTGCTTCTACTTTCGTTGGGTCAACGACAATACCATCCTTGGAAATTATATGCCCAAGAAAGCTCACTTCATTTAACCAGAACTCACACTTTGACAGTTTTGCATAAAGTTTCTTTTCCTTCAATAGTTCCAATACCACTCTAAGATGATCCGCATGCTCTTCTTCATTCTTAGAATATATTAAAATATCATCAATAAATACTACTACGAACTGATCCAGATAAGGATGGAAGATCCTATTCATATACTCCATGAAAACCCCGGCGCATTGGTTACTCCAAATGGCATCACTGTATATTCGTAATGACCATACCTCGTTCTAAATGCCGTTTTCTGAATATCGTCCGTCTTCACCCGAATCTGATGATCTCCCGACCTCAAGTCAATTTTGCTGAACACACACGCTCCAACCAGTTGATCCATCAAATCATCAATCCTCGGCAAGGGATACCGATTCTTGATAGTAACCTTGTTCAGTTGTCTGTAATCCACACACAACCTCATTGAACCTTCTTTCTTCTTCACTAGTAACACCGGTGCACCCCACGGTGAGACACTAGGACGAATAAATTTCTTCTCAAGTAACTCTTCCAATTGACTCTTCAAATCAGTCAATTCCGATGCCGACATACGATAAGGTGCCATCGACACAGGACTAGTTCCAGGAATTAATTCAATAGCAAAATCCACCTCCCTCTCTGGCGGTAATTCTCTTACATCTTCTGGGAAAACTTGCGGAAATTCACATACCACCGGTAAGTCACTACTCTCCGCTTTCTTTTTCACTTCCATGGACGCAATCAACATAAACACGGCAGCCCCGTCCTTCATTGCTGTATCCACTTCTCTAGTCGTCATCTCTAAGTCCTCAACAATGACATCTTCAGGAAAAATAACCGTTTTCGTGAAACAGTTGATATGAACCCGGTTAAATTGCTACCAATTCATGCCCAGGATAACGTCCAGTTGTTCCAACGGAAGGCACACTAAGTCCATTCCGAATTCTCTACCAAAAATATCAATTGGACAGTTCAAACAAGCAAGCGAAGTAGTCACTGAACCCGACGCAGGAGTGTCAATGATCATACTTCCATTAATATTAGATATTTCCAAATTCAGTCGTTTAGCACAATCCAATGAAATAAACGAGTGAGTTGCTCCAGTATCTATTATTGCAATTAAAGGAGTGCCATGGATAAAACACGTACCTTTAATCAACCGATCCTCTGGAGTAGTCTCTGAACCAGATAAGGCGAACACCTTACCACCAGCTTGATTCTTCCTCGGCTTAGGACACTTAGGACTAATATGACCTTCTTCCCCACAGTTGAAACAAGTTACAGTGTTCCCTTTGCACTCAATAGCAATGTGACCTGCCTTTCCACATCTATAGCACTTCTTTTCCTCACTTTTGCACTCGTGAATGCGATGTCCAGGTTCTCCACACTTGAAGCACTTAATAGGGGCACTAGAGTCTCCCCCACTAGGCTTCTTCCAGCCTCCAGCTTTCTGGTTACCCTTACCATATGGCTTACCACGATCCATATGCTTTTTCCCTTTCCTGTCGACTAACTCGCGAGAGTGTGACGACTTCAGTTTAATATTGTCCTCTTCAAAGATTCGGCTGCAGTCAACCAAATCGACAAACCTACGAATCCTCTGGTATCTGATACCCTGTTTAATCTCATCACGGAGACCATTTTCAAATTTAACACACTTCTAGAATTCACTAGCCTCATCATTATTGTAGTGGACATAATACTTTGCCAGCTCAACAAACTTGGACGCATACTCCGGCACAGTCATATTACCTTGTGTCAGCTCCAAAAATTCAATCTCTTTCCTGCCTCTAACATCCTCAGGAAAGTACCTCCGCAAGAATTCTCTCTTGAACACAGCCCAGGTGATTGCAACACCTGCAGCTTGCAGTTCGTCCCTACTAGCCATCCACCAATCATCAGCTTCTTCAGACAGCATGCGAGTCCCATATCTCACCTTCAGATTTTCGTCACAATCAATCACCCGGAAGATCCTTTCAATTTCCTTTAGCCACTTCTGGGCGCCTTCGGGATCGTGAGTGCCTTTGAACAACGGAGGGTTGTTCCTCTGAAAACTGTTCAGCTGCCTGTCAGCACCAATTCCAGCTCCATTGGCATTCCCTCCCAACACACCAGCAATCATACCGAGAGCCTCAGCAATCACATCGTCGTTTCTTCCACCTCTTCCGGCCATTGTTCTGCTAAATATCAAACAATATTTATTAGAACAAGAAGTATCGACAGTGTCAATCTTACACTAATCGCATACGAGGGGTCAACCGACACTAAGACTCTGACTCAAACGACCAACCAGGCTCTGATACCACTATTGTAACACCCTTCTAATACCCCGCATAAATAATAAACAATAATCAGAGTAAACATGAAAAGGGCATTACAACTTCCAAATAATTAAACAATAATACTCATGTCATGCCATAAAAGAGAACGTCAACCAAATTTATTCAGATCATCATGTTTAACACAGCGGAATTATCTTTAACATCTGAATAACAAACAGCCAAGTCACAGACTTAAAACACCAACATAGGAAATCCACCCAAAATAGAAAGAGTTTAACAAGTAACTCTAAACGACGCCCCCAGTGTTACACGACCAGAGCATGACACGGACCCAACTGACTCTAACGAACTACTTGACGAGCTAATCCTCACCAAGTACGAGAGCTACTCCTCAATCTGAAAAATAACAACAGTAAGGGTGAGTCTCATTCACATTTAACTAATGTTATAAGATATAGATAATAAAATATCATTTCACATGCCATTCACCCAATCACAGTTATGATCAGATTCAAACCATACAATCAGTAAGCAAACAACCAAATTAACACATATTATAACATTGGACAATCTTCCATTCATGTTATAATAGCAAAACAGCCTAATGCAATGCAACTACATGCATGTGGTACCAAAATCAGGGATAACCCAACTCACCGACCCACCATCGTCAAGGATACGGTAACACCCACTCACTAATTCCACACAATGGGAATTAGCTACCACTGATCCACCATCGTCAAGGACCAGCCACATAATGATTATGAATGCATGCATCAACCATAACATGCTCATCACCCACATACATCGATCAATGTCATAATCATCAATAAAACACATATTTCATACCAACAATACATGTATAATAAACACCAGTTATAACCACAACATCATACAGGTAAGACATTCATTAGTGTACCTATAAACATATCCCACCACAAACAAATAAGATCAGGTGTTTTAAAAATAATTCAAGCCACAACTCAAAACACCATTTGATTATATAAATTATTTGATTAGCTTCACTGTACTCGAAACGACACCAAAATCCGGTTTACGGTTTAAAAGTTACACATTTTTAAACTTTTCAAAACGGCCTATCGCTAACAGCACGCGGCGCCACACACAGTTCGCGGCGCGGAACGAATAGGGACTACGCCTTCGTGGCGCAAACAAGGGTTCGCGGCGCGGAACGAATAGGAACTACGCCTTCGCGGCGCAACCAAAGGTTTGCGGCGCGTACTGAACACAACACAACTTCCTGGCTTTCTGCCAAGCAGTTCGCGACGCCAACTCCTGGACGCGGCGCGAACTGCCGATTTCCAGAACTCCGAATCGCAGAAAACAGCCTGCGATTTTGCCCTTCCTTCACCAATTCATTACCAAACCAATCCCATTCCAACCAGATTTGCATACAGTGAAACAAACACATATTATAACACATTTATAATACATTCAACCATCCAATTAACACCAATACATGATCAATATAATCATTATGCATCAATCCTCCCAAAACCTAACACTTCTATAACCTAAGCACAACCCAATTGATACGAATAACACGATCAAATTCTATCCTACTACCTATAATCCCATAATAGAAGATAAACGGAAGAGTCCCCCCTTACCTGAAGGTTGATTCTTCGCTCTTCCTCGGGTCGCACTTCTCCGCTCCTCTTCTCTTTTCACGTTCAGACTCTTCTCTCCTCCTTAGTTCGATCCCTCTTTCCCCCAATTCCTCTAGTTTTTGGAAAATAAAATAAAACTATTTTAATTAGTAATAGGGCCTACCAATACACCCCCCCTCTTTACTAAAAGCGACACTGGCCCATTAGTCTCATTATTCCCATTTTTCTCAGTTAACTCAAATAATTCTAATATTTAATCCAAAAATTAATTAAATTAAATAAAGAATTTTATGGGGTGTTACAAGGGCTGCTAAGGCAGAGACTTCCCAGCTATGGGGTGGACGAGTTTCTTCGACCGACTCTCATCATAAACGAATCCTTGAGCAGGCGCAGGGCCAGTCCCGCGCACCTCGACACCGAGCAGCTAGAATTGTTTCTGAGGAGGTGCCTCTTGTTGAGGAGGTTCAGGTTGCTGAGGTTGCTGATGAGGAGGTTCTTGTGCCGGTTGTTGATGAGGAGTTTCCTGTTGTTGAGGATGAAATTATGACGTTCAGATCACAAATGTCTTAAAGGTTGTCGAGACAACGTTTTCCAAAAACACACAATGACAAGGCGTTGAGTGCATATCATAAACGATAAAGAACACAAGTAATTGTTCACCCAGTTCGGTATCAATAATACCTACTCTAGGGACTACCAAGCCAGTGATAAGTCCACTATGATAGTATCAATTTGAAGCTAAACTCCCCCGTTTACAACTCCGCACTTAATCACTACCCGTGCTAACTTCTACCTAAGACTCACCTAGGTATGAGGCCCACCTCGAATTCTCCTCAATCATAATCAGTGACAAACAATTACAAATATCAAAAGACACATTTCCAAAACACAGTCACTCAATGCTTACAAGCTTATGAGTGAACACGAAACTTACAACTCAATGAAAACACCAAACTCTTCTATCAATATGATATATGAGTGGTTCACAATAGACAAGACTGCACAAACCCTAACACAAACTACAATGTAAGTTCGCACAAAATAATAGGTTTGATGCTTGATATATATATAACAATCTTCTGGATTGGACTTGGGTTTCAAATCGCTGTAGGGCACTCTAGAAAATCTTCCATAATTTTCTCCATGAAGATAGGGCTCCAAGTATTAGTTTCCTAAATCTTCTCCAAGTTTAGAAACCAATCAAATATGTTGACAACAGATCAAATCTTTTATCCTCAAATTCAGCGTCTCATAGGATTGCATAATATTCCTTGAATCTTCTGCAACTGTAACACACATATCCAAAAAGCCCATCCCAGCTATCCTAGACACGATTTCGAATGATCCTGAATAGGACATCTTTGTTTGATGTGTCTTCTTAGTTAAAGATAAAACATCTTCACAAAAGTTAGTTTTACCAAACATAATGCCAACCAAAAACCAGAGAATTAACAATAGCCCCCTTTGGTTTATTTTGGCTAAAAAAATTATTAAGCTAGTGTCTGGAAATAAATCAAACACCCAAATAATTCTCAGCCATGTAGAGAATACACACCAGCAGTTCCACAATCAGAGATGCAGTAGAAGAAAACAAACATGTAGTACATGTTGATAGTCCAGTGGAATCTGCTAAAGACCTAGTTGAGAGATGTAGTTTCCCAACCAATCAATAAGATGTCAAAACATGGTGTCTGACATCTCTGCACAAATGCTACTCTAAATCTTCTTTAACCTGTAAAGGATCTCCCCCTCAACAGCAGCAGTTGATCAGCAACGCACCAGAAAGAGTTTTTCCTCCCCCTCAGTCAGTGGTTAGTGGTTAGCGGTTAGCACACAATATTAATATTACTTCCCCTTTTAGCCATAATATAACAAAGTAAGGTTTTTAAATAACCAACAAAAACCACACATTAGTAGCACATAGTTAAAATGCTAACCAAGTTCTAGGCATTTAACCCTTACAAAAAAAAAAGAGAAACAATCTCAAGGAGCATTGCCATTACTAGCTTCAATATAAGTATCAACTTCAGCATCAGTGTCCGTATCATTTGCACTCTTGAGTTCTTCCTCTTCTCCATCATCATATGAACTATGTTCAGCATCACCATCATTAGCATTGTCATGCTCAGTTTGTTCACCTTCAGGAGTATTCTGGGCAGCATCCCTAACAGCAGCAGTAGCAACAACATGTTCTGACTTGTTTTCTTCTTCCACCAATGTCTTAATCACCCTTTCCAGTTGAATCTTCCTAGCAGTGCTAGTTCTGATGGACTCATCCAGCTCTATGCAAGTTTCCTTCAGAGTTGCAATGAATCCTTGCTTGGAGCTTGTAGCACCAGATGTCGGAGAGGATGTCAAAAAAATGTCTTGAACATGTGTTATACCAAACAATTTATAGTGCAGAGTAAAAGGAGAATCCCTTTTCTTCACATTATCAGTGCCCACCACAATATTGGGATGCTAATTCAGAATAATCGCACAGATGAATGAAGGAAAGTAAATAGGCATCTTGACCGCAGTAGAGAAGGCTTGCTTCGAAATTTGTTCAAAGATGTGAACTCCAAAATCATAAGTTGGTACTTTACTCGCTACAAAAATAAAACTTCCCATCCCCTTAGTAATGGTTGAGGTATGACTTGTGGGAACCCAGTTGACAACAACAATTTTATGAAGTATAGCATATTTCATAGTAAGCTTTCCAACAGAGAGCTTTCCTTCATTAGACCAATGTTTAACCTGTTCACTAGTGATCTCTTTACACACTTAATCATCTATCACCTTTAATTCAGCTTGAGGTTCTACGAATCTACCCAAAAAACATTAATTACAGTTGGAGAGAAGTTCACCACTTTTCCTCTAACCCTAACCTTCCTGTAATCTTTGTTGTTAGCATCATCACACCCAGCTGGCACACTTACTACAAATTCTTTGACCATCCCCTCATAGCATGGACTAAAACTAGAGATAATCCTTCTTAACCAAACAGTGTCTATAAGCCTCTCCACATCCTTGCACTTAGAGATATCCATTCCCAGTTCCATTTCCAAGGAAATTCTTCTTTGGTTAACATACTTCTGTTTCCCAGCATGCTTCTTAGGAATAATCACATAAGTCTTTTTGGCAGTGGGCCTTCTATGAGACATGATGTCTTGGACATCTTTATTAGACTCAGTCTCAGTATCACTGGAAGATTTCACTTTTCTCTTCATTGAGGGCATTACAACCTTACTCGTAGACTTAGTAGGACCAATCACAGCTTTTCCCTTGACATCCCTAAGTTTGTTCATAGTAGTCTCTAGAGGAGAGTCTTCAATGTTAACACCTTTTTCTTTTCTCTTATTGAGTCTCTTTGCTACTCCAAGTTTAAGATGATTGGCAAGACGATCATCTTCAGAGGAAAGGTCATCCAGATGGGGATGACTAGAGTCTGAAGCTGACTTCTTTTTCTCATTTAGCCCTAGGGTACTCATGCCCCTTGTCATTCTTCCCACTTGAGGGATTTCATCACGCGAGTCATACCCACTATTATGCACTCTTACTAACTTTTGAGCTTTGTTAAGTTCAAATTTTAGAGAGCTAACCTCTTCTTCCAGTTCAGAGATAGTCCTCAACTGTTCTTTCTTTTCTTCATTCAGTTGGCATACCAGATCTTTCTATTTCTCTCTTTCTTCACATGATTCAGCACTTGTGAGACACAACTCTTTGTATGATGCAGCTAGATCATCATATGCTGAATCACAGTCATCAAATGTCCATATGCTTGTTAAAGCATTTACATGTTTGGTAGATTCGTCTTCAAGGTCACTATCAGAGTCCTCTTCAGACCAAGTTACAGATAGGCCCTTCTTCTGTCTCTTAAGGTATGTAGGACACTCAAGTTTGATGTATCCAAAACCTCCACACTCATAGCACTGTATACCCTTTTCTTGCAAGGACTTTTCTTCATACTTCCTTCTTCCAACATCATTTGAATTTTGAATGTCAGATGAGTTGTTCTAGACACTTGATCTTGGATTTCTGCCCATATGCTTCATCACCTGGTTGAATTGTCTTCCAAGCAGTACCACGGCATTGGATATCCCTTCATCTGAACCTAGATCACATTCCTTTATACCATCTTTAGAGTTGGCAACAAAAGCTATGCTTTTGTTCTTATTTTCAACTCTATCATTGATGCTTAACTCAAAAGTCAGAAGCGATCCGACTAGATCGTCTAGTCTTATCCGGTTAATGTCTTGAGCTTCTTTGATGGCAATCACCTTCATGTCAAATCTCTTGGGAAGAGACCTGAGCATCTTTCTTACTAGTTTTTATTCAGGTATCTTTTCTCCTAATGCACTGGACGCATTAGCTATCTCAAGAACATTCATGTGAAAGTCAATAATACTTTCATCATCTTTCATCCTTAGATTCTCAAATTGAGTGATTAGCAGCTAAAGTCTTGACATCTTCACTTTGGATGTGCCTTCATGAGCAATTTTGAGAATTTCCCATGAATCCTTGGCTACTTCCCATGTGTTCACCAACCTGAAGATGTTCTTGTCAATTTCATTAAAGATGGCATTCAGGGCTTTAGAATTGCCAAGAGCAAGTTTATCCTCTTCTTTTTCCCAGTCTTGTTCAGGGCTTTATAACAACAGGATGCTTTCATCCTTTTAAGACGGCCTTCCAAGCCCGACTGTATATGGATTTCAAGAAAGCCACCATACGAGGTTTCTAGTAGTCATAATTGCTTCCATCTAGAACAGGTGGTCTGTTAAAAAATCCTCCTTCCATATCCATCGTACCAAAATGTAACTTCCTTAAATCTCACCCAGATGCAGAGCAGGATGCCCGCTCTGATACCAATTGAAATTCTGGTATCAGATTTGTGATTTCAAATGAGATGTCACGACACAATATCTGCTGATAACGATTATGGAACAAGATGGCAACAATAATGAAAATAACGCAGAAAGATAATTAAGACAAGGAATTGTTAACCTAGTTCGGAACAACCTTCCTACTCTGGGGGCTACCAAGCTAAAGATGAAATCAATATCCGATAGTATCAATTCAGAGCTAAAATACCCCATTTACAACTCCTCACTTAATCACTACCCTTCCTATGACTTCTACCTAAGACTCACCTAGGTATGAGGCCCTCCTTAAATCCCTTCAATCACAACACCATGTGAGAAAATAACACAAACAATAAATCATATAAGACACTCTTCCAAGACACATAATTCTTAAGGCTTAAAAGCTTATGAGAACGACACTGCTCTCCTTACCTAACAGCTTCGAAGATCACACAACAATCAACACCTATAGGTTTGTAAAAGCACACATATGGAACTTACAGCACAACAAATATGGATTCCTATAACCCTAAAAAACACAAATATCAGTTCCACCTAAAACTGGGCTACAACCCTTCTATTTATAAGTTTAATATAGAATGGACTGGGTTTCAAAACGTAGAAAGAGGCTGCCAAAAACCTGCTACTTGTTCTCCAAGAAAATAGGTCTTCAATCCAAACTTTCCTATATTGTCTCCAATTATAGAAAGTGTGGAAATCTCTTGATTGAATCAATCTTGGACAACACATCGAATAATTGATTTTTCTCGAATAATTTGTAGCTGAAACACGAGATTCCTGTAGCAATAAAAACGTCTGATTCACTTGTCAGATCAGCTTCTGCAGTCAGGATGTCATACCAGACATGTTGTGACATCTTATTTGACATGTTGAAGTCTGAACGCTAGGACATCTTGCATTTCTTTCAACATGTTCTTGCTAAGTATGTTTTACCAAAATACATGCCAACCTCAGAGAAACTACAGACTTTAGTAATCTCAAAAGGACCTGACCACCTAGATCGTAATTTTTCTTGGAAAAGCTTAAGTCTGGAAATAAAGAGAAGTACTACGTCGCTTAACTTATACTATTTCCTCGAGATACGCTTGTTGTGGCATTTTTTTTCTTTCTTTATAGATTCGGGAATTCTCATAAGTGTCTAATCGAAGTTCCTCTAATTCATGTATATCTAGAATTCGCTTCTCGCCTACAGCGTTATAATCTAAATTAAGCATTTTAATTTCCCAGTAGGCTTTATGCTCGAGTTCTACATGCAGGTTACACGATTTACTATAAACTAACTTAAATGGCATGGTTCCTATTGGGTTTTAATGGTTGTCCTATACGCCCACAGAGCTTCGTGTAGGTTTGAAGACCAATCTATTCTAGACGTGGCAACTGTTTTTTCTAAGATTTGCTTGATTTCTCAATTCGAAACCTCTTCTTTTCCACTAGTTTGAGGATGGTAGGGTGTTGCTACACGGTGTCGGACTCCATATTTCAAAAGAAGTTTTTCAAATATTTTTGAGATAAAGTGGGAGCCTCCATTGCTAATTATCAATCTAAGCACCCCGAATCTAGGAAAGATTATGTTCTTGAAAAGCCTGATTACTACTCGTGTGTCATTTGTAGGAGAGGCTACAGCCTCGATCCCTTTTGATACGTAGTCTACAGCAACGAGTATGTACTTGTTACCAAAAGAAGAATGAAATGGTCCCATGAAATCTATTCCCCACACATCAAAGACTTCTACTTCTAGAATACCTTTCTAAGGCATTTCATCGAGTCTAGAGACGTTGCCAGTGTATTGGCATTGATCACAATTTATAACAGCGATATGGACATCTTTCCATAGAGTAGGCCAAAAAAGGCCAGCTTGTATGATCTTAGCACGGGTCTTTGAGGTGCTCGCGTGTCATCCATAAGGAGCGGAATGACAATGAGAAATTATATTCTCTACCTCCTCTTCAGGGACATATCGACGGAAGATACCATCGGCTCCTCTTTTGAAAAGAAGTGGTTCGTCCCAATAATATTGTTTTAGATCATGGAAGAATTTCTTCTTTTGTTGATAGGTTAGATCTGGCGGTAATACTCCAGTGGCTAGGTAATTGACAATGTTCGCGTACCAACGTAACGTGGTTTTAGCATAAATTTCTTTCACAACCTTGTTTGTTTCGGCTTCATTATAAGGTAAAGGTTGTTCGCCGAATCATTTTCTAACTGGGCAACGAGTATTTCGTAGGGGAAATCGTTGTTAATTGGAACATTTTCATGTTGGACACCTTCCATTCTTGATAAGTGATCAGCTACCACATTTTTAGTGCCTTTTTTGTCTTTGATTTCCAAATCGAACTCTTGTAAGAGTAAGATCCATCTGAGAAGTCTTGGTTTGGTATCTTTCTTACTTAATAGGTATCTAATTACGGTGTGATCAATATAGATGATTACTTTTTGCTCCTACCAAGTAAGAATAGAACTTATCTAGGGCGAACACGACAGCCAAGAGTTCTTTTTCTGTGGTGGCGTAGTTCATTTGCGCAGGGTCTAAGGTTCTACTAGCATAGTAAATTTCATGAACCTTTTTATCTTTTTGTTGTCCTAAGACTGCGCCTACGGCATAGTCACTTGCGTCACACATTATTTCAAATGGTTGGTTCCAATCTAGAGGTTGCATAATGGGTGCTGAGATTAATGCTTGCTTAAGAGTTTGAAAGGCGTTCAAGCATTTTTCATCAAATATGAATTTAGCATCCTTCATTAATAGATCAGTTAGTGGTTTGGTTATTTTAGAGAAATCTTTAATGAAACATCGATAAAAACCAGCGTTTCCTAGAAAGCGTCATATTTCTCTAAAGGTTTTTGGGGGTTGAAGGTTTCCTATAACTTCAATGTTAGCTTTATCTACTTCACTCCCCCTATCAGATACAATGTGTCCAAGCAAAATTCCTTGTCGTACCATGAAATGACATTTTTCCCAATTTAACACTAGATTGACACTTACACATCGTTCAAGTACCATTTCGAGGTTCGACAGGCATCCTTTAAAGCTTTCTCCACAGACAGAGAAATCGTCCATAAAGACTTCCATCATGCCATCTAGAAATCAGCAAAGATCACCATCATGTACCTTTGGAATGTTGTGGGTGTGTTACAGAGTCCGAAGGGCATTCGTCAGTAAGTGAATCTACCATAAGAACATGTAAAGGTAGTCTTTTCTTGGTCATCTAGGTGGATAGGAATTTGGAAAAATTCTGAGTAATCATCAAAATAGTAGAAAAAGGGAATGTTTATCCAAACGTTCAAGCATTTGATCTATGAAAGGTAAAGGAAAATTATCTTTACGAGTGGCTTTATCTAACTTCTTATAGTCGATACACATTCTCCATCCAGTTTGAATGCATTGTGCTAGAGATTCGCCTTTTGCATTGGTAATAATGGTAACTCCTCCTTTCTTGGGTACGACATGTACAGGACTAACCCATTTACTATCGGATATTGGATAAATGATTCATGCCTCTAACAACTTCTGCACTTCCCTTTTAACTACATCACTTAGAATGGGGTTTATTCGTCTATGATGTTCTCTAGAGGTCTTATAGTCTTCCTCCAGCATAATGTGATGCATACAGATAGAGGGGCTTATTCCTTTTAGATCTAAGATGTTATAACCTAAAGCGGTTGGGTACTTCCTTAGGACATTGAGTAGTTTTATAGTTTCTATTTGTCCTAAACCAGCATTGACTATGACAGGTAGTTCAAGTTCTTCGTCTAGGAATTTGTACCTTAGGTCTTTGGGTAGTGTTTTAAGTTCTATAACAGTTTACTTAGGGCAAGGAATAGGATCAGGAGTTAATGATAGGCATTCACTTAGGTTGTCGTATTGGTATTCCTCACACCAATTATCATCTTCGAAGATAGGTGGTATCGAAATTTTTAACACTTCAGAATATATAGGAGTTTTGTTGTTTCTCTATTTCTTTAACGTATTCATCAATAACGTCTAAGAAACAACACGAATCGTCTATAACAAGTGCTTTGAAGAATTGGGAGAGGATAAACTCTACCTTTTCTTCACCAACGTCAAAAGTCAGTTCCTTTCTTTACGTCTATGATGGCTCCAGCAGTGGCCAGGAATGGTCTACCTAAATTTTAGGGATGTTGGAGTCTTCCTTAATATCCATTATTATGAAATTGGTAGGAATATAGAATTGTCATATACGAATAGGAACATTTTCAAGCATACCTACGGGAAACTTAACAGATCGGTCAGCTAATTTCAAAGACATCTTGGTTGGTTTTTATTCACCTAGTTTGAGTTTTTCGCAAATGGATAAAGGAATTAAACTAACACTTGCTCCTAAATCACATAGGGCTTTGTCTATACCAAATTTTCCGATTAGAAAAACTACCAGGGTCTTTTAGTTTATGAGGCATGTTGTTTTGAATTATAGCACTACACTCAGCAGTTAGTGTAACAGTTTCGTTATCTACGATCTTTTTCTTATTAGATAAAATCTCTTTAAGGAACTTGGAATATGAGGGCATTTGGTTAATGGCTTTTGTGAAAGGTATAGTAATTTAATTGTTTCAGAAGTTCTGCAAATTTCTTGAATTTCCCTCCAGTTTTAAATTTTGCAAGTCTTTGAGGATATGGATTTGGTAGTTTGTATGGTAGTGGAGGCACATAAGGTTTAGCTTTTTCTGATGCCTCTTCATCTTTGTCTTCCTTTTCACTTCCAGGTTGTTCTTTCTCCTTCCCAGTTCCTTTAACAGGTTTTTGATACATGGTCGGGTTTTGAAGTCTTTGGTCGACTGGTCCATCTAACGCAGTTCCACTTTGAAGCGTAATAGCATTAGCATGTCCTTTTGGATTTGGTTGTGGCTGTCCAGGAAAAGTACTAGCGGGTGCAGCAGTACTTGCTTGTTGTTGTGCCACTTGAGAGATTTGAATCTCTAGCATTTTGTTTTGGGTTGCTAAGGTGTCTACCTTATTTGCTAATTGCTTCAATTGTTCACCAGTGTGAATGTTCTGATTAAGGAAATCCTTATTTTGTTGAGCTCGAATAGCAATAAAATTCTCTATCATATTTCTAGGTTAGACTTCCAAGGAATGTTAGGAACGGTTGCAGCGGGTTTTTGATATCCTGGTGGTATGGCAGGTGTTTGGCCAGGTGCATACAAAGCGTTGTTGTTCTTGTACAAAATATTTAGGTGGTTCTTCCAACCATGATTGTAGGTATTTGAATATGGTTTACTTTGAGCATAGTTAACTTGATCAACTGCGACTCCTGCCAAAATTTGAAATTCAGGGGCAGCATGTCCAAAAACTCCGCATAGTTCGTAGTTTGGAGTTATGGCAGCCACGGTGGCTGCGGGAGGCATGGTCAAGCTTTCTATCTTTTGGGTAAGGGCATCTATCTTAGCATTGAATTTGTCTAAGCTTCTAATTTCGTACATTCCGCCTTTTGTTTGAGACTTCTCCATAGGAGTTCTTTCGCTTCCCCATTGGTAATGGTTTTGAGCCATGCTTTCGATGAGTTGATAGGCTTCGTCATACGGTTTATCCATAAGTGTACCACCAATAGCGGCATTTATTGACAATCTTGTATTATACAATAGTACATTGTAATACGTGTGGATAACGAGCCAGTCTTCTTAACCGTAATGTGGACACATCCGCATCATGTCTTTGTATCGCTCCCCTGCGTTGAAAAGTGATTCAGTATCCTTTTGTCTGAATCCATTGATTTGGGCTCGCAACGCGGCTGTTTTGCTTGGAGAAAAATATCGTGCTAAAAATACGGCCTTTAATTCTTCCCACGTCTTGACGGAGTTTGATGGCAATGATTGCAACCAAGCCTAAGCTCTATCTCTAAGTGAGGAAGGAAAAAGATGTAGTCTTATCGCATCTGGACTTACACCATGGGCTTTCACTGTATCTGCATATTGCATAAATTTTGTCAAGTGTTCGTTAGGGTCTTCCGTAGAATTTCTGGAAAATTGGCGTGGTTGAACGGATGACAACAGCGAGGGTTTCAACTCGAAATCGTTTTGGTTTATAGTGGGGGAAATAATGCTATTGTGTGGCTCTTGTTGAGAAGGGGTAGCGTAATCCTTAAGAGGCCGATTTCGTGGTCCTTCCGCCATGTCTTCTTCTGATTCTGATTAGGTTTTTGTTTCTGGTTCAGAGTCAAGAAAAGGAATAACATGTTTTAAACAGTATTCCATGATTGCTCCTCTCACGCTAATAAGACGCTCATGTTCATCTATTGGTTGTTTAAGGGCTTCGCCTTTTAAGCGAGTACTTGGCATACAACTGACGAAAAAGAAAAGAAAATAAGGTTTGTTGCTCTAGTATAAACGGTGCAATAGAGAAATCGCACTAATATGACTAATAAGTCCCCGACATTAGCGCCAAAAACTTGATCGTGACTTTATGAGTTTCTATCGGGATACTAACTGCAAGTGCACAGTCTAATCACGTAGTTTTAAAAGATATCGAACCCACAAGGACTAAGGGTCAATTCTAGTACGACTTGTGTTACTAAGTTAGCTAAAGCTATCGGTTTCTTGGTTTTAGGGGGAAACGGAAATTAAATATAATTTTAACTAAATAATCAAATATTAAGATACCGGTATGCAATAGTCAGACGACAGGGTTTCAATAAGTCATTGGCATTATTTTTTAAGTATAAAACACTTTTCAGTATGAATTATCAGATTAAAAACCCTTTATCTCACACTCTCGTGTTTATTGACTCAGATCATATGATCAGGTCTAGATGCTTGCTCTCGCTGTCTCATTTAAAACTGAACATCCTTTTTGAAAAACAATAAAGCCTAATTAACTCTAAAGCTCTCTTGCTGTATTTAGAGTTAATGTTTGATAAATATTATCCGGTAAAAACCTCAAACTCTCGTTGTGTTGATTTTAGACCTTAGTTTGTAATTTACTCTCGTAACAAAACAATTTAGTATTAGTTTTAGAAATCAAGACCATAAAAATCGTCATCGAACCCTTCGGTTCTATGACATTACATACCAATATTAGAAATTTAGCCTAACATGCTTTTGAGTACGATCATACAAAAACAATACGAAAGCATGGATTCAAGCATGGAAATCAAATAATGGAATAAATAAAGCACGTAAATAGAAACCTAAAAATTATATGAATACTGAATAATTCTTCAAGTGTTGAATGCTTCAGCAAGATACAGACGTTCTTCGAGTACAAATTGAATTTCCAAAATAAAAACTTCTTAAATCTAAGGTTGCAATAGTTCCTCAATGCAAGAAACTGTTGCTATGGAAAGTAATTGAAAGGGCTAAGAACAAAGATGGAACAAAGGGAAAGGTTGCAGGAAATTTAAACTTGCATTAAAATAAAAGTTTGAAATTGATGGAAGGAAGAGAGCCCGTTCCAAAGTGTAACTGTCACATTTATATAACATCACTTGCAGGACCTAAACTTCCTAGAATTTAGGAGACTTGACTTGCATCGTGTGAGAACTGGTCGTAAGAATAATGTTAATTGGGCTCTGTGATTCTGTGTGTGGGCTTGTTCTGGTTTAATGAATTTTGCGCCTGTACCATTTGTCAAGAGTGTGTGCCGAGAGGCACACATTTCAACCTGTGCCGGACGGGGTGAAGGGCTATGCCAGACGGCACTGTCTTTTGTTTTATATATTTTTGCAAACACTTCTGCTATTTAGCAGAAGTGTAACCTTTTAGCAAATTTCTTCCTTTTTTCTCTTTCTTGCTTAGACAAATGCAATTTCCTGTAAACACACTGAAAATACCAAAGTGAAGCAATATAATGGATTAAAACGGTACATTAATTCATGTAAATTAATCCTAATATGCGATACGCTTTTGTGTTATCAACTGACCTTACAAACAACCATGAGTGTTTTCAGCATGATTTGTCCTCACTCACACACTTTTCGGTAAACTTCCCAGAAGGTCACCCATCCCAAAATTGCTCCAAGTCAAGCACGCTTTACTGTAGAGTTCCTATGGAACGGGCTACCGAAAAGAAGATGCATCTTGTTAGTATAGGTAGTACCCATCATTTCTTATAAGCTTTCTTTCAACCATATTGTCCTATACCCGTACAACCTCAGGATCCCTCTCATTTCGATGTGGCGACCACCCTTACCCTCTTCGGCCTCATTTGTTACACGTGGTGCAACCACCCCTCGCCTTCTTCGGCCTCGGGTGTTACATGCCCACCAGCTTCCGCATGGTTCGTCCTCGAACCACATCGTACTAGGAGAGGTCTGGCGCTTATACCATTTGTAACGCCCCAGACTGCTTTTGGGATTATTGACTGACCCTATAAACCAACACGGGTTTTTTCAGCATGATTTGTCCTCACTCACACGCTTTTCGAAAAACTTCCAAGAAGGTCACCCATCCCCGAATTGCTTCAAGTCAAACACACTTAACTGCAGAGTTCTTTTGGAACGGGCTACCGAAAAGAAGATGCATCTTGTTGGTATATGTGATTCCCATCAATTTTTATAAGCTTTCCATCAACCATGTAGTCTCTTACCTGCACAACCTCAAGATCCCTCTCATACAAATGTGGCGACCACCCTTTCCCTCTTCGGCCTCAGGTGTTACATGCGGTGCACCCATCCGTCGTCTTCTTCGGTCTCAGGTGTTACAATCTAAGCTCACGAAGTATGGTAACCATGTCGCATACACATTATTGCAGGGAGAGGTATATATGTTTTATTTTTAACTACAAATTATATATTACTATTTGGTGATGTGTTGAAAGTTTACTAACAAATTTTTAACTTTGTTTGTAACCGGACCTTCACCCACTGAATGTCACCTCCCACGGTTCGAATATGAAGAACTTTCCACCCAGTCCGATGCCTGAGCAGGTCAGGCATACTGTTTCTGATATTGGTCTCTTGGAGTTTGTAACACCCCATATTTTACATTTATTAATTTAATGGGAGTTTAAATTAATTTCTTGGATTATTGGTATTTTTAATTGGACTTAAGTTGGAAATTGTGTAAAATAAGCTATTGGGCCAAGTTGTGGTTAGTAATGGAGGGGTGTAATTGATAGGCCTTATTACTAAAGTTATTTTGCTTTATTTTCATAAAATAAGAAAAAGAAGAAAATTGGAAAATAGAAGAGGAAAACCTAAGAGGAAGAAGGAGAGAGCTCATGGACAAAGACCTATTTTCGTATTCATGGAGCAGCTCCCACAAATCATGTCAAAACTTTCTGCTCGTAGCTCCAAATGAGGTAATTCTTAAAGATTCAGATTCTTGGCTAAGTTAATGGGGGACTCTTCAAATTAACATCTATTATCGGGTTATGGATAATAGGACTGATATAGGTATATTATTTCATGTCAATTGAGTCGTATGATAAAGTTGGATTTTGGGGATGTTTGTTGATAATTATCTGTTTTGATGAATTCCATGAATTTTGTGTTGTATGATGTTCGATGATGCATAATATATGCTATATGTGTGTATGATATATGTTGTGTGGCTGTTTTGTGGTGTTTAATCAACTGGAATCGATTTGGTCAGGGTTGAGGAATTTGGGATTCAGGTTCGTATGCTGTCATTTGCGATTGGGATCTCTGATCTGGTCAGTTCGCGCCGCGTCCAATTGTTGGCGCCGCGAACTGCTTGGCAGAAATCTTAAGGAAAATTATTTCACTAAGTTCGCGCCGCGTCCCTTATTGGCGCCACGAAGGCGTCGTTTCCTGGCAGCACGTCGCGAACAATGTGTGGCGCCGCGTGCTGCTAGTAAATTTTGAAAAGTTTAAAGATGCATAACTTTCGAACCGTTGGCCTGTTTTAAGTGCCGTTTCGAGTAGGATGAAGCTTATGAAATGTTCCTTGTGTTATAATGATGAAATGAGCAGCATCTTGAATTTATTTTATCATCATTTGCTTGTTTTGATGTATGATGTGTTGTGGATATATATTATAAGATATGACGATGTATGCTATGTTTAAAATGTGAGTCATATGATGATTTTTTTTTTGAATTATATGACGAGGTGTATGAGACATCCTATGTGAGGATATGAGTATGATGTGAATATTTCGCTAGTTTGCTGAATGATGTATTGTTGACATATATGATGAAATGTGACAATATAAGATGTGTTTTAAAAACATTATTATGTGATGATTGCTGAGAATTATATGATGATGATTGATTTGTTTTGGAATGATGTGGATACATGTATGTTATTTCTTATTGATGATGATGATTGATGCGAAGACATGTATGTTCTTTAATGATGATGATGATGATGATGATTGAATTGTAATTGAATGATGCTAATATATATGAACTTACTTGATGATGATGATGATATTGATGATGATGATGGTATAAGTATGTTGTATATGTTGCATTCATTCATATTCATTGTTGATCCTGTATCCATGATGATGTGTTGGATCAGTAAAGGGCATGATTTCCATTGTGTGGAATATGTGCTGGCAGGGCCGTATCTTGATGATGTTGGATCGGTCATGGGTTATTAGCATTTGATGATGTTGGTACCACATGCATAGTGTCAGTTCATACATATGCATACTTTTATAATATGATTGGATGTATTCCAATGTTATGAATATTGATGATGTGTTGGTTGTTGTGATGATGAAACTTGTCTGAATATATGTATATGATACAATTGGGTGAATAATGTGACTATGATGTGTTATTTTTTATGACTCTATAACATTTGTTAATTTGAATGAGACTCACCCTTACTTTTAACATTTTCAGATTGGCGAGTAGCGGCTTTTGGCTTTGGTGAGGATAGCTCATAGGCCAGTTTGTTTAAGTATAGCGTCGATGTCATGCTTTGATATTGTAACAATGGGGGAACGCTAGTTTAGAGTTTATGATGATACTCTATTTTGTTGTTATCGGATTAATTTTGTGAGATATTGCATAGATGGTGTTATGCTTATCCGTTGATTAATGTTCCGCTGTGTAGAAACATGATTTTGTTAAATTGATGACTAAGTGAAGCATGACAATTGATTTATGATATTTTATTTTAAATTGAATTGTGGCACCCTTGTTTTCATGTTTTACTCTGAATTATTTTATTAATTTCCGCGGGGGTTTAGAGGGGTGTTACAATAGTGGTATCAGAGCAGGTCGGTCCGTCCGGCCAATTGTCGAGTCAGCTGAGTTGCGCGACAGTTGAATATTGTCGGCATAATATCCCTTGGTACGCGACATGTGAGTGAATCACTGTCGGTACTTATTTGTTTTGTTGCAGGAGTTGGTTTGAGCAAAGTGGGGGAGAAGCCTTGCTTCTCGGAAGAGGTTCAGTTGCAACTTTGCAAAGAGGATTGCAGTCGTAATGTTTCAGAAATCGCGCTTCGGCGATGGGATGTGTTGCTCAAGTTATAAGAATGTTTGGAAGTGAAGAGATATGATAAGGAGCTTTTTAGAATGTGATTGATTTGAAGATGATGAGTTTTAGAGCGGAATTTCCGTAAGAAAAACGCAGCAAAGTTGTTGATTCGTTATGAAACTTCGAAAATGCATAATTGGAGTTCTGGACATCCGATTTGAGTTCCGTTTGAAGCGTCGGAAATCTAACAAGATGAAATTTTTTATAAAAATGGTTGCAGCAGCTGTAACAAATTTAACTGTGACAGAGTGATGTTGGAAAGAGGTGAAGTTACGGTTACACTTGTTCTTAGAATTAGACTTGTTCGTTGGTACCGCACGAGACGTCAGTGTCAGAGTTGAGAGGATTGAAGGAATAATTAAAGGCTTGTTGAGAAGAAATTTTAAAAATTAAGTGTACCATTTGAGGGGTTTTGGAGACATCTTTTAGAGTGTCGCTGCATGGCGTCGGTGTTGCATTTTCGGATAACGATTGGAAAACTTATATCTTGAGTTCCGAGTGTCGGATTAATGTGCCGTTTGAGCCTACGAAGAGGTGAAATTATGTTCTACCTTATGGGAGAGTTATAAATACAGTAGAGGTGATCCTATGAGGAGATATTCTGAATTCAGTTAAGGAAGCGTGGAACTTGTTGAATAGGAATACCTACTACCGCGATTGTTTGAAACAAAATTGAGTAGAACATGTTGTTGATGAATAGGTTGATGAGATGTTCGATAATAAAGATGATTTGAGTGCCAATGGATTTTAGTGAAGAGTGAATTAGTAGTAAAGGTGAAATAAGTTTTAGTACGGTTGAAGTCATATTTGTGATGCCAAAGCAACGACATGTATAAAAGAAGAATTGTAGAAAATTTCTGACACCTATTGATGTGAGGAAGACTTTGTTGACATTCCGAGTGGAATGATACTTGGCCGCAAAAGATGTCATGGGATTTAGAGTAAAACCACGAGTTATGAATGTTGTCGCGGTCTTTTGCTAAGACGAGGATTTGGATTTGGAACGAGATGAATAGTAATGTACGAGTATATTAGTGATTATGAAGTTTGGAAGTACTTAACAAGTGTGTGATGCTAAGTGACTATGAAGCGGATTGTGTAAAATGTTTGGACGTTGGTGTCTCACTGACAAGATCCAATAAGAGGGAAGTGTGCGAGTTTTAAAGACTCAAAGTGAATTATTGAAATATGATGATGTTAATGAGTTTGAGTGCAAACTCGAAAAGACACTATTATGTAGTAACGACGGTTTATGCTTACATATGGTTGTCGGCTATCTATTGACAAATCGAGGACTTGATTACCCTTAATCTCTTGTTGGTTGTAGACGGAATCATATAGATGGGATGAACTTGTTTTGTTACCTTAATGGTTTGAGATGTGAAGAATACTAAGCCGTGAGAATAATCACTCACCATGTTGTGTAACTTATGAAGAAGTGAATACGAAAGAGTGCAATATATTGGATGATGACTTAAGACGGGTAATCAGAATCGCGCAGCGAAATTGTGATGTGGAGTAGTGTGCGAGTACTACTCGTGGGCAGTGAGGAATTAATATGTCGGGAGCCTACGTAGAGAACATGTATTGATCTATATGTTGGATTTAGGATCTAGTGGATGTAAGGATGTTGTACCAGAGAATTAGAACTCTTTTGAATAATTGTCGGGATGATGAATATGTTATTGTGGTTGTACGTAGTTAACGAGTATGTATTTGGCAAAGTTAAGATGATGAGTTGATACTATATGATGCTATAATAATTTTGTGCTGTTGTTAAGGGGTTATTGTAGATCATTTCCAGATATAATGGGGAATTATACTCTATGAAGGATGAAATTGATTTAATTCTTAGAGAATGACGGGACTCAGTTTGAGCTATTTTGTAAGCAGTAGTATATTGAGGCTGATGAGTGTGATTATAACTACTTGTGTGTACTCGTTCTGATGGTTAGGATGTTTTAATAGATGTAGTAACCCATAAATTTGTTTTTGAGTGCGAGTAAGTATTACTAAGTGGTAGATTAGTACCATGAATTGTAAAGAATGATTCTTGAACGAATAAGTAAAGAGAGTCAGAATCGGGTAAAACTCAGAAATCTAATTGGTATAGATGATTGTAATGAGTAATCAGAGTAGTGTAGCGAAAGCAGAATGTAAAGTGTTGGATAATTGATGGTGTGACTTAAGAGGAGTCAAATAATTGGAATTCAATGGTATGAAAAATACGATTATTGAGTTTTCTTGAAGTAAGCAGTTGGTGAAAAGTGTAAGTATTACTTTATCGCGCAAATGGGAAAGTGTGTTTTAGGTTGGTACGTTCGTATAAGGAATGCATTGCTGCAGTGTTGATCAGGTGTGATCATACCACGGGTTGTGTAATTATATTATTCAGTTATTGGACGTATTGTATGGGTTGTACCTCAATTTTCTATTGTTGTTAACCTTTTGGAGGTATAACGAGTAGTACACCTTTGGGTGGTCAAATGCGACGTAAGAGCTGAGATTGAATGCGTGAGATGTGCTTCCTGTTGGTTATGTCAGATGGATTTTTGAGAATCGACTGACGGAAATGTTACATGGGAACTGGAGAGTCAGATGAAGGGCTCTATCCGGAACTTTTCACTGGAAGTATGTTTTCAAGGACGAAAACTCTTTTAGTGAGGAAGAGTTGTAACACCCCATATTTTACATTTATTAATTTAATGGGAGTTTAAATTAATTTCTTGGATTATTGGTATTTTTAATTGGACTTAAGTTGGAAATTGTGTAAAATAAGCTATTGGGCCAAGTTGTGGTTAGTAATGGAGGGGGTGTAATTGATAGGCCTTATTACTAAAGTTATTTTGCTTTATTTTCATAAAATAAGAAAAAGAAGAAAATTGGAAAATAGAAGAGGAACACCTAAGAGTAAGAATAAGAGAGCTCATGCACAAAGACCTATTTTCGTATTCATGGAGCAGCTCCCACAAATCATGTCATAACTTTCTGCTCGTAGCTCCAAATCAGGTAATTCTTGAAGATTCGGATTCTACACGAAATTTCCTTCGATTTGATATATTAATTCGTGTCAGGGAGGTTTTTGATGAGGGAGATAAGCGAGTTTGAAGATGGGAGATTCTTGCTGAATTTGAGGAAAAGGGCTTACGGGTTTGATGGAGAAGAAGGGGAAAAGTCTAGATTCTTGTTAAGGTAAGGGGGGACTGTTCTGATTAACATCAATTATTGGGTTATGGATAATCGGACTAATATATGTATATTATTTCTGTCATACCCCAAATTTGTCCTACCCTTATTTATCTGGCAACTCATAAACTTACATCCATTTAGGTCATATCATTGCATGCATCTGTATCATTGGTCCTTGGTCAGAAGGAGAGACTTGAAGCCTAATGTGGGGTGTCATCAGCTTGCCCAAGACCTCTTGAAATCAGGGTTTTCATCCAGTTCATAGTATTGGCAAGAATGTACAAGCTCAGAAGTTATCTGATCCTCTTAATCAGGGTTTCCTCGACCAAAGTCAACCAGTTGACTTTATGGTCAACATTTAATCAGGAATGGATTTTATGAGTGAGAAGCTTTCATATTAACTATGTGGATGTTTTCATTTGACTGGATTTGACTAGAAAAGCTTTAATAGGGAATTTCATCAAGATCGGAGGAAAATCAGAACAGTTGACTTTTGGGTCAAAATCCGAAGAATTGTTCAAATATTGACTTTTGGTGTAAAATTGGTCAAGAAAAGTCAAAGAACGAATAAAATCGGAGGTTTGACAAAAAGTTGCCAAAAATAGAGAAATAACAAAAATGGAAAGTTTTGACACTTAGAAAAGTTTTTGGCTCTTTAAATCTTGATGAGCAGTCCAATTCAGCCTTGATTTACACGTGTCAAAAGGCCTCATTTGAGAAAAATTCCAACATCAAAAATGTTCAGATCATGGAATGCTACAATTCTCTAGCTGGAGGTTTCTTCATTTGAAGCTTGTATGGAGAGATAAAATGGTTTGAAGTTGCTGAAAACTCATTTGATCTAGGCCACAGCTCAAGTCACAAACCAAGTCATGACTAGGCATTTCCTCAAACATGTGGCATGCCAAATCTCAAGCTGATTTTAGAGATATACAAGTGTGCTATGAATGCAAACTTGGTATGCATCTCTTCTCCTCCATGCCCTCTACACAATGAAACAAGAATTAATCCAATTGGGTGGATATTGAATCAATTGTGGGTGTTCAAAGTCATGCCCTCACACTGGCCAGAATGCAACATCAGGCAGGCCAAGTTCCAAGTCATGCGCAAGGCATTTCTACAAACACATGGTGGGCTGAATTTAAGTCCAATTTTCTCTCTCCACAAGCTCTCATTTTGAACAAGGCTGATCTTAAACTCTTCCTTGCCACGTCCTCTTTTAAACAAGCTATGGATGGTAGCAAGTGGGCATGTATGGACCAAGATAGAGGCACTCAAAGTCATGCCCTCGCAGAGTCACATTTTTGACAAAGACCCAGGCCAGGAGTTGTGTTGTGCATGCGTGTCCAAATGCTGGTGCCCACCTTTGTTTCATACGAGTTTTCCTCCTATGCCAGATCTCATCTCAAGATGTCTCCAACACAAAACCTATTCTATTCCATGTGCTCTTCATGTTGATGGATGAATCAAAGCAACTGGTGGCTCATGGTGAGAGTTGTAAGGTCTCAAACTCGTGCACCAGTCTGAAACGAAAAAGCCATAAAGTGTTTTCCACAAATGACATAACTCTTGCTGCATGCATGAAAATAAGCCCCACACTCATGATACACTTTCTTCATGCAACCTCACCTCACTATATAAACAAAACCTTCACAACTCACGATTCACAAAAAAATTCACACATCTTCATTTTTCTCCCTCACCCTCTCATTTTCCCTCGGTTCTCTCTCCTCCATTCTCATCTTCACTCTCTCCTTTCTCTCTCCACCATAACTACCTCCTCTAACTAACTTTCACCACCCTAACCACCTCCATAACTAACTCCTCCGATTGCCGTAACCACCATCTTCCTCATCTTCATCACCTTCATCATTCACGCTTCTCAACCTTCATCAACACCATCAATCATCACCTACGACCACCTTCATTCTCATCATCATCAATAAGCTCCCTACGGATTCACCATCATCATCACCGCAAGTTTCGAAAATCGTCAACACTACCGCTTCATCATCATGCTTTGAAGAAGTTCAGTTGGATTAAGCTTCAAGAACTCTAAATCTACTTCTCAAGGAATCGCATTGGATCAACGGCAACTCATATTAGCATCAACGAGGATCTCAAGGAGAGTAGCGGTTGCTTCACATTGATTGAATCAAGATCGGAACAGGTATGTTTTCAAGACTCTCTCATCATAGTAGTCACATGTGATAGGCCATTTAGACCTGAAATGAGACTCAAGTGTATGCAGTGTTGTGTATCACATGGATATGGAATTCTTGTTCTTAATCTGATCCATTATGCTTGGTATGCCGTTTGTTTATGTGATTAAAACTTGTGTTCATGTCCTACAGATGTTTAAGAGTAATTGATACGCTTAGGTTCAGCTTTGATGAAGTTAGTCCATGCTAGGGCTTGTGGAATTGATTTCGGTTCGTGTGTTAGAGCAAGAATTAATAAAAACCGGCGGTAGATCTGGAATCTACAGTGAAAACCGAGTCCGATAGTGGTGACATGTTCAAATCCTGGGCAAACTGAAGGTCTCCGGCGTGATGAAGTCGCCGGAGAAGATGACCGGAATGGTAGTCCGGCGGCTGTGTTTTTTGTGTGGTGTTTAATCCGTTGCTTAGGTGGCTTATCCTTATTGGTTGCTTTTCCCAGCTTATGGTTTGTTTTAATTGCATTTCAATCATCAGGTGCTGAGTTGGAACGTTGTCATTGGCTAGGGATACTCTTTTGTCCTTTGTGACTTAAATTTATTTTGACCAATTGATGTATTATGTGGCTCCTTCATGTCACGTTACGTTTTGATTTCACATGCTGCATGATAAAAAAACCATATAATAAACAAACGCTGATACAAAAGAATAAATGAAATAGAATTGGCAATTAGTTTGTAACGTTGGGCCGTAGGTGCGCTGGGCCTTGCCCTTTTCAGAATTTGCGCCCCCTTGTTGCTAATGCACACGCGTCACCTGGACTGGGCCTTAGCGCCAGACTACTTCCCACACCCCCATTTTTAGCCCTGTTTTGCTTTAACATGATTTTAGTTCATACAGAAAATACTTTTGCACCCCATGCTGTTAGTAAAAAAACAAATAATAAAATTGATTTTCTTTAATTCTTTTTGCAATTAATTGAGGTTTCCTTGTAAATAAAATGACAAAAATATTTTTCACTCAATTAGAATTTTAGAAGTTTATTTTCTTTTAATTGAATTTTAATTGATTGACTTCTTTGATTTTTGATTGGTTGATAAACCATAAATAAATAGTTTTCTTTGTTAATTCAAAAATAGTTTCTAACATGAATAAAAAATGCTATTGTTTGTGAACGATTTTCATGGTTGACTTGGATTTTATTTCTTTTAGTTTTGTGAATATTTTCAATATTTCGTATTTTTCTTTTTAGGAATTAATCAACAACAATTAGGCTTAGAGAATAGGCTAGTCCCCCTCTTTTCATTCTTTTCTTTTACAACACTAAAACATCTAAAAATATTCAAATAAAATTCCCTCTAAAAAATACAAAGAAAACACTTAAAAAACATTAATAAAAAAGTGAAAATCATTAAAAAGGGAATGGAAGCTTGAATCTCCCTTGCTTTAGGGAATCATTCGAGTGCTTGGATCTCCCTTGCTTTAGGGAACCATTCGGGCGTAAGTTCCCAAATTCTAAAAGACACAAACCAAAGAGTAACTCGAGTTTCCCTTGCCTTAGGGATTTCCTCGAAACACTCAAACTCTCTCTATTCTCTCCTTTCTTAAGGGCATTGTTATCTCCGCTCTATTGCATCCTAGGCTGTCCCCTTATGCAAGAGCGCGAGCGTTAACTCCGCCCAACTAAAAAACACAAAAACAAACAGAAAATCTTTAGCCGAGCTACGGTAACTCTGATTCCTGAAAAGGATACGTAGGCAGCGGGGTAGGGCCCGTGCTAGTACAATTCTTTCTTTTCCCTACATTTTGCATTCATTCGCATATAGACATAGACATAGTACACACCCTTTAGATAGAAACAAACATAGGTGGATACCATCGAGTACGATGGGCGCGAGGGGTGCTAATACCTTCCCCTTGCGTAACCGACTCCCGTACCTTGATTCTCTGGTCACAACACCTTGTTCCTTCCTTTGTTAGGTCTCCTGATATTCCTTTCCCTTATGGGATAAATATATTGGTGGCGACTCTGTTCATTTTTCGCGAGCGTGCGACAGCTGGCGACTCTGCTGGGGATACCTAAGCAAGTCGATCCTAGCCTTTGTTTGTTGTTTCTTTTATTGGGTGTTTATTTATTTGTTTATATGTTTACATCTTGTATATATGTTTGCATATCATGTCTATTTTCCTGCTTGCATATCATGTTTACTTTCCGCATGCATCTGGACTATATTATGGGTCCCCGTGGGGGCCACATATTTTTCTGCTTTGTTTTGCAGGTGGGGGGTTTTTGTGAGGTAAAAGGCCCACTACCCAGGCCAGTGACACATAGGATTAGCGTGGATGCTCATGTTGACTCCCGTGGCTCTTGCTACGATCGAGCTTGACATGGGGTACCACAACTGGGCGAGGTTCTTTCATGGAACACTGTGTCTGGCACGCTTGTTGCCTCAAACACTTTGTACCCCATGGGAACTGTAGACCCTAGTGACCATTAGGGACCACTTGTCCGTGTCTAGACTTCATACCCGTGAGATTGGGGTGGGACAGGAAACCTTGACTCCTACATACCATTGCTTCTTCATATTTGAGGTCGGACCTTTATTTGGTCTGTTCTCATGGTGCTTGATATTCTGGTATTCAAAAAGGCGTCGAACCTTTGATCCTGTGACATTTGGCCTACAAGGAGGTTTTTTATCAGTCATTCAGAGGATTGTACATATGCTACTAAGATTATATGGACCTCGATTCCGTGCTTTTGCATTGCATAACATCATTGCTGTATCCACTTCATTTGTGGGGGATCCTAAAGTCTATTTCCAAAAAAAAAAGAAACAAAAAGAAAAAAGGAAATAGAAAAGCAGAAAAAAGAAAAGAAAATATACTCCATATAAAACAAAGCTTGGATTCCAAAAGAAAAAAGAAAATGGAAAGTGTAAAAAGACTTTAGGATCTCTCATAAATGAAACATGCATTCATATTATCATGCATTTCATGGTTCTCTCAGAGACTTATGGGACCCTTTCTATTCAGATTTCAAGATCAACAACAGATTTGACTTCTCACCGCCACGACTCCAAGATCAACTATGGAACAACTCCGTGAGGAAATGGATGAGATGAGGGAACAAATGGGTCATCTTATGTTGGAGATGCAAGACTTGATCCATAATCAGGGTGCACTAAAGGGGGAAAACAGTCAGTTGAAGACTCAATTGAGTCTGGTCATGGAAGTTCTGAAAACGGTACTAAGGAAGGAAGGTGACGTTGTCCCTGCTGCTGCAACAGAAATTGTTGACTCCTTCTCTTCAATAGGATCTCTTTCCACTCATGGGGTACCTCAGGGAGCTCTCCCTCAACTTCAAGTGCCATTACCGCCACGTCAATCTGTTCATGTCCCTAGAATGAATCAAGGAGGCCGAATGTGTGGGCAAAAACCTAAGATGCCTCGGAAGGTTCTTGATCCGATCCCCATGCCTTATGCTCAGTTACTTCCCCGCTTGCTGGAACTTCGGTTGGTTGAGGTACGCGATTTATCCATGCCTGAAAAGCTTCCCCCCAATTTTGATGCCAATGCTCGATGCGAGTTCCATTCTGGGGCACCTGGCCATGATATTGAGAATTGTAGGGCGCTGAAGCATCAAATTCAAGATCTCATTGACTCAAAAGTGATTTTGATCACCTCTGAGGGCATGAGTGTTCAAGGAAATACGGTTCCATCTGTGGTGGAAGAGAAGGTTGATTCATACTTCTATGTCGGATCTACTTCAAATCAGAAGCACAATGCACCGTCTTGGATTCCGGATTCTCCACTTTATCAGTCTTTGATTGTTTCACAACCAAATCAAAAAAGGAAGACACCTGAACTAATTGGATATTTGAATCATCACCAGCAACAGGGTCCACAAATGCCGAGGAGACCACCAAGAAGAATTGACCCAATTCCTATGACCTATAGTCGACTACTTTCTCATTTACTCAAGGATTCTTTGCTCCAACTAAGGGAGTTTAAGCCCCCTCCAACACCGATTCCTCAAGGATATGACTTAAATGCGAAGTGTGAATACCATTCTGGGACATCTGGACATTCAACTGAGGATTGTAATGTTTTGAAACACAAAGTCCAAGACCTCATTGACTCTAAAGCAATATCATTCACTCCAAATGGCCTGCACATAAAACGAAGAGTTCATGCATAAGTGAATGTCCGTATCCCATAAAGTATCACCAATAAAAAAAATTAATAATAAGCCCAAATGGAGTCAAGGCTCCTCAACTATGGCAATCATCATTTCATTTCCGTATTCTCATTTCAGTATTTCCTATTTTGTAGAAGGCTACTTCCTTGTTTGAACTCGTTGGTATGATAATAATGAAAACACCATAAATTCTCGAGCAACTTTGTTAGAATCTTTTTCAAAAAGTAATCAAGAATGTTTTGTAGAAGCATCTCTCATTCTCAAGGTTCTTGTGCTCAGTTGTATCCGTGGAGGTTGGTGTTTTAGTTGGTGTTTGAGCTCTCCTTGCAACAAGTAGCTTCTCTAAGTTTGGTGACCACGCAAGGTTCCTCCATGTTTGATGGCAAATACTTCTTCAATGAATATGCTTGGTGCTCCCGCACGAGGGATAAGCAAGACGTACTCTTATCTTGAGCATTGCATCACTCGCATTGCTCGAATCCCTAAAGCAAGGCAAAAGTTTACGACTCATGGGTGACTTCGTTGGAGTTCTCTTTTGGAGTAATCTGAAGTGTTTGGAAAGAACTGCAAAAAGTATTCAAGATCAATAAGTCCAGACGGAGTCAAGTCTCCTCAACAATGGCATTCATTTAGTTTCTTTATTGCATTCTCATTTGTAACATTTCATTGTTTGTTTAAGCATTTCTAGCATGTAAAAACTTGTTAATTTCTGAATGAAAATCATAATACATTGTTTATGTTTGTCTTGAAGCCACCCATTCGTTATCACTCATAAAATGTTTTTGGCATTACGATACCAACTTTACTAATCCCTTGCTTAGGCAAAAAGCGGAGGGAGAATGATGAAAAATAAAAATGCAAAATCTTTAATCATGTGTTTTCGAATAAGAACCCTACTGAGGATGTACAGGCATTGTTTCAAATCCCCAAACACCGGAGATATAAGGGAGATAGACCCTCGTCAACCCCTTTGAGCCTTGAAGAAGGAGTTTCTTTTATAATTATAAAAAACCCTTATTTTAACCTTGGGGCAGGGTAGTGTTCATTTAACTTGATCGAGCTTTCAAAACTCACCAGAAGGGCATGCATCTAAGGATACAACAATGGCTATCCTTCAAAAGGTTGAGGAATGTCAAAACCGCAATGATTATCCTTATTCCATCAAGAGATCAAGAGATGACGATACCACAATGGTAATCCTTCATCAAAACAATGGAGTGATGCAGTCGTAATCACCTCCAACGAATCAAAGATAATGCGAGGTCACACGACTTGTTCAAAAAAAAATAATAAATAGCAAAAAATGGCAAAAAAAATAAATAAGAAGAAAAGGATGAAAAGAAAAATGACAAAAGAAGCAAAAAAAAAGAGATGATGAAATTGCCAAGCAAAAGTCGTGTGACAATGAATCAGAAGAATAAAAGGTGAGCGACCGCCATGTCCGAAGAACCTTATTGATTCCTCAACCATTCCAAATTCCTTGTGAGGGATGAACACTCATGTCGAGTTAATTGAACATAGGATTGGAGAACATCACGAAGGGGGTGGGTACAAATAATTTTGAGCCTAAATATCCTTTGTTTCTTTAAACCGTGAACCCGGCCAAGTTACAACCCTTGAAAGTCCTAATTGAAGTAGGGTTTATTTTGAAAGCGCACTCCGATGAGATAGCGTTTAACTGACTCCCAATGAAGCGAGACACATATCCATGTTGGTATCGTATGCTTGCTTTATCTTCCATATGCAAAATCGAGGTTGTGTCAACTAGTGATTCAGTCACAAGAGGTCGCAACCTCATTTCATAAATAGTTTTAAAAACTTCAAGACTAACATAGGTTTTGCATTAGAATTATCATTCTTAGAATTAACATTCTTTTGCATGCAAAATATGTGCTTAACATCAAGGAAATTTTCAAGGATGAGAATCAGTGAGTAACTTGATCATGTGAAAGTGCAGAACTCCGAGGAGTAAAATCTAATCATTCCAAATGTTGACCATCAAGGGGCAGGTTCTCTAAAGAAATCCGTTGAGCATGAACAGTTGATGCGTTCTTTGATTACTCTGTGGGGAAGAGTTTGGAGACTCCGTTGAGCGTGGTAAAGTTGTTTCCATGTTTGTTTGACTTCAAAACAAGGAAGGCTTGAGGATTCTAGTAAGATATACCTAATCAGAGGCAATTGAATCGAGGTTTGACCTCTCAAATTCAGCATATCTGGGGCAATCATGTCGATAAATCTCTTCAAGCTTCGATCAATCTGGGGTAATCAAGTCGAGGAATCTCTCTCAAATTCAACCAATCTGGGGCAGTTACGTCGAGATTTGACAAATCTCTCCAAGGATCCACTGGGGAAATTTCCTTCATGGGTCATGAAACTTGGGGCACGATCTTCTGAGTTTTATTGTCCTCTCCCTAATCATAGGAGTTTATTTCTCCTAGAACCTTGGTCTCTCACAAAGCATGGAGTTTATTTCTCCTAGGAGTTGTCCTACTTCCCTAACCAAGGCTCATTACCTGGATTTCTCATCCCCAACATGGTGAATCGAGGGAATCTCCTCAAGCTGAAAATCCTCCAAGCAGTGGCACATGGTGAGAAGTCAGAAATTATTCTTCAAGTCAAAGAAGGTGCATCTTACAAATCAAAGTCAAATAGTTATTGGCATCTCTACATGGTCTTGAACATTAAAGGGATTCTCCCTGGTGTTTACCTCACTAATGCCTTTATTTGGCAGTCTGCATATAGTTCACTGCATATAACATTACATCCTCAAAAGTGTAGCATATCCGTCAAAGCGGATCATTACGCCAAAGGAAAATTCAAACATGCATACAAAGCATAAGCCAGATAATACAAATCGGCACTCAATCAAGACGATGATACTTCCCCACATAAAAGTTGTCCTTACAAACTCCAATTGATATCTGCCACTATATTACAAATCCCCTCAAACCACGGTGCCGATACCTGGTATCCCTAATCCCCAAAAGAAGTCTCATTTTCTCTCTCCAATATGGATCGGGCACAATGTCTTTCTTCGTCAGAATCGTTGTCTCCGAGGTTATTTCCCGTATGTTGCGTACAGATTAGAGTGTGAATGAGGGTGGGCATTCAACCCATCTCGTTTTTCAATTGTTTGAGTAACCATACTTGGTGTGTGGCAATTCGAACGATTGCCGCTCTTGAAGAGTTACACCCCGCCTTTGGCCTGAGGGATTAATGTAATTCTTATGCTTCGTAAGCATCGATATCTCCGTGATCTCCAATGGTTACTATCATCTTCTTGTCGAGTCTAGTTGTTACTAGTCTTGTCGTGGTTATTTCCCGTGTGCTGCGTGCAAATTAGAGTGCGAATGAGGGTGGGAATTCAACCCATCTCATTTTTTCAATCGTTTGAATAACCATACTTGGTGTGTGGTAATTCGAACGATTGCCACTCTTGAAGAGTTACACCCCGCCTTTGGCCTGAGGGATTAATGTAATTCTTATGCTTCGCAAGCATCAACATCTTCGTGATTATGTCTTTTGATCGAGTCTAGTCGTCACTAGTCTCCGTGGTCCCTTCCCCAGTATGGGAAAACTTTTCAGGCCCAACCCCCGTGTTGTGAATCCTTTGCCTTCCGACCTTCGAACCCTTTCAAAGCCCAGTTCCCAACCTGGCAAACCCTTTCAAAGCCCAGTTCCCAACCTGGCAAACCCTTTCAAAGCCCAGTTCCCAACCTGGCAAACCCTTTCAAAGCCCAGTTTCCAACCTGGCAAACCATTTCAGAACCAATTTCCTTCTCCAAACCTCGATGTTGAGTCATAGATTGCACGAGATCTTTTTCCTTTCAGTCCTGAAGATCGTACGAGGTCTTCTCCCGATGTTGAGTCGTAGATCGCACGAGATCGTTTCCTTTCTGTCCTGAAGATCGTACGAGATCTTCTCCCGATGTTGAGTCATAGATCGCACGAGATCTTTTTCCTTTCAGTCCTGAAGATCGTACGAGATCTTCTCCCGTTGTTGAGTCATAGATCGCACGAGATCTTTTTCCTTTCAGTCCTGAAGTTCGTACGAGATCTTCTCCCTATGTTAAGTCATAGATCGCACGAGATCTTTTTCCTTTCAGTCTTGAGGTTCGTACGAGATCTTCTCCCGATGTTGAGTCATAGATCGCACGAGATCTCTTTCCTTTCAGTCTTGAAGATCGTACGAGATCTTCTCCCGATGTTGAGTCATAGATCGCACGAGATCTTTTTCCTTTCAGCCTTGGAGATCGTACGAGATCTTCTCCCGATGTTGAGTCATAGATCGCACGAGATCTTCTTTCCTTTCAGTCCTGAAGATCGTACGAGATCTTCTCCCGATGTTGAGTCATAGATCGCACGAGATCTTTTCCTTTCTGTCCTGAAGATCGTACGAGATCCTCTCCTGTTGTCGAGTCGATGTTGAGTCATAGGTCGCACGAGATCTTCTTTCCTTTCAGTCCTGAAGATCGTACGAGATCTTCTCCCGATGTTGAGTCATAGATCGCACGAGATCTTTTTCCTTTTAGTCTTAGAGATCGTACGAGATCTTCTCCCGATGTTGAGTCGTAGATCGCACGAGATCTACTTTCTTTTCAGTCTTGAAGATCGTAAGAGATCTTCTCCCGATGTTGAGTCATAGATCGCACGAGATCTTTTCCTTTCAGTCATTGTTTCATACCATCATCCTCTTTGAAAACCTGTATTGGCACCATTACCACGCTACTTACTACCACCATTCAAATCCATTACTCACTGTGAATATGTCCGCCAGAAAAACAAAACTTCTCTTTCCCCAGCAGATATCAAAACAAAAATAGAATAACACTCACCCTATCCCCTCTTTAGGACAAATTTCTGGTACTTTGGTATTTACTCTTCTTCTACCTCGAATGTTCGAAAGGCTAACGCCAATCTCACCTTCAGGTTTAAGACGATTAAATAGGGGCAGCTGTCATACCCGAAATTTGTCCTACCCTTATTTATCTGGCAACTCATAAACATACATCCATTTAGGTCATATCATTGCATGCATCTGTATCATTGGTCCTTGGTCAGAAGGAGAGACTTGAAGCCTAATGTGGGGTGTCATCAGCTTGCCCAAGACCTCTTGAAATCAGGGTTTTCATCCAGTTCATAGTATTGGCAAGAATGTACAAGCTCAGAAGTTATCTGATCCTCTTAATCAGGGTTTCCTCGACCAAAGTCAACCAGTTGACTTTCTGGTCAACATTTAATCAGGAATGGATTTTATGAGTGAGAAGCTTTCATATTAACTATGTGGATGTTTTCATTTGACTAGAAAAGCTTTAATAGGGAATTTCATCAAGATCGGAGGAAAATCAGAACAGTTGACTTTTGGGTCAAAATCAGAAGAATTATTCAAATATTGACTTTTGGTGGAAAATTGCTCAAGAAAAGTCAAAGAACGAATAAAATCGGAGGTTTGACAAAAAGTTGCCAAAAATAGAGAAATAACAAAAATGGAAAGTTTTGACACCTAGAAAATTTTTTGGCTCTTTAAATCTTGATGAGCAGTCCAATTCAGCCTTGATTTACACGTGTCAAAAGGCCTCATTTGAGAAAAATTCCAACATCAAAAATGTTTAGATCATGGAATGCTACAATTCTCTAGTTGGAGGTTTCTTCATTTGAAGCTTGTATGGAGAGATAAAATGGTTTGAAGTTGCTGAAAACTCATTTGATCTAGGCCACAGCTCAAGTCACAAACCAAGTCATGACTAGGCATTTCATCAAACATGTGGCATGCCAAATCTCAAGCTGATTTTAGAGATATACAAGTGTGCTATAAATGCAAACTTGGTATGCATCTCTTCTCCTCCATGCCCTCTACACAATGAAATAAGAATTAATCCAATTGGGTGGATATTGAATCAATTGTGGGTGTTCAAAGTCATGCCCTCACACTGTCCAGAATGCAGCATCAGGCAGGCCAAGATCCAAGTCATGCGCAAGGCATTTCTACAAACACATGGTGGGCTGAATTTAAGTCCAATTTTCTCTCTCCACAAGCTCTCATTTTGAACAAGGCAAATCTTAAACTCTTCCTTGCCACGTCCTCTTTCAAACAAGCTATGGATGGTAGCAAGTGGGCATGTATGGACCAAGATAGAGGCACTCAAAGTCATGCCCTCGCAGAGTCACATTTTTGACAAAGACCCAGGCCAGGAGTTGTGCTGTGCATGCGTGTCCAAATGCTGGTTCCCACCTTTGTTTCATACGAGTTTTCCTCCTATGCCAGATCTCATCTCAAGATGTCTCCAACAGAAAACCTATTCTATTCCATGTGCTCTTCATGTTGATGGATGAATCAAAGCAACTGGTGGCTCATGGTGAGAGTTGTAAGGTCTCAAACTCGTGCACCAGTCTGAAACGAAAAAGCCATAAAGTGTTTTCCACAAATGACATAACTCTTGCTGCATGCATGAAAATAAGCCCCACACTCATGATACACTTTCTTCATGCAACCTCACCTCACTATATAAACAAAACCTTCGCAACTCACGATTCACAAAAAAATTCACACATCTTCATTTTTCTCCCTCACCCTCTCATTTTCCCTCGGTTCTCTCTCCTCCATTCTCATCTTCACTCTCTCCTTTCTCTCTCCACCATAACTACCTCCTCTAACTAACTTTCACCACCCTAACCACCTCCATAACTAACTCCTCCGATTGCCGTAACCACCATCTTCCTCATCTTCATCACCTTCATCATTCACGCTTCTCAACCTTCATCAACACCATCAATCATCACCTACGACCACCTTCATTCTCATCATCATCAATAAGCTCCCTACGGATTCACCATCATCATCACCGCAAGTTTCGAAAATCGTCAACACTACCGCTTCATCATCATGCTTTGAAGAAGTTCAGTTGGATTAAGCTTCAAGAACTCTAAATCTACTTCTCAAGGAATTGCATTGGATCAACGACAACTCATATTAGCATCAACGAGGATCTCAAGGAGAGTAGCGGTTGCTTCACATTGATTGAATCAAGATCGGAACAGGTATGTTTTCAAGACTCTCTCATCATAGTAGTCACATGTGATAGGCCATTTAGACCTGAAATGAGACTCAAGTGTATGCAGTGTTATGTATCACATGGATATGGAATTCTTGTTCTTAATCTGATCCATTATGCTTGGTATGCCGTTTGTTTATGTGATTAAACCTTGTGTTCATGTCCTATAGATGTTTAAGAGTAATTGATACGCTTAGGTTCAGCTTTGATGAAGTTAGTCCATGCTAGGGCTTGTGGAATTGATTTCGGTTCGTGTGTTAGAGCAAGAATTAATAAAAACCGGCGGTAGATCTGGAATCTACAGTGAAAACCGAGTCCGATAGTGGTGACATGTTCAAATTCTGGGAAAACTGAAGGTCTCCGGCGTGATGAAGTCGCCGGAGAAGATGACCGGAATGGTAGTCCGGCGGCTGTGTTTTTTGTGTGGTGTTTAATCCGTTGCTTAGGTGGCTTATCCTTATTGGTTGCTTTTCCCAGCTTATGGTTTGTTTTAATTGCATTTCAATCATCAAGTGCTGAGTTGGAACGTTGTCATTGGCTAGGGATACTCTTTTGTCCTTTGTGACTTAAATTTATTTTGACCAATTGATGTATTATGTGGCTCCTTCATGTCACGTTACGTTTTGATTTCACATGTTGCATGATAAAAAAACCATATAATAAACAAACACTGATACAAAAGAATAAATGAAATAGAATTGGCAATTAGTTTGTAACGTTGGGCCGTAGGTGCCCTGGGCCTTGCCCTTTTCAGAATTTGCGCCCCCTTGTTGCTAATGCACACGCGTCACCTGGATTGGGCCTTAGCGCCAGACTACTTCCCACACCCCCATTTTTAGCCCTGTTTTGCTTTAACATGATTTTAGTTCATACAGAAAATACTTTTGCACCCCATGCTGTTAGTAAAAAAACAAATGATAAAATTGATTTTCTTTAATTCTTTTTGCAATTAATTGAGGTTTCCTTGTAAATAAAATGACAAAAATATTTTTCACTCAATTAGACTTTTAGAAGTTTATTTTCTTTTAATTGAATTTTAATTGATTGACTTCTTTGATTTTTGATTGGTTGATAAACCATAAATAAATAGTTTTCTTTGTTAATTCAAAAATAGTTTCTAACATGAATAAAAAATGCTATTGTTTGTGAACGATTTTCATGGTTGACTTGGATTTTATTTCTTTTAGTTTTGTGAATATTTTCAATATTTCGTATTTTTCTTTTTAGGAATTAATCAACAACAATTAGGCTTAGAGAATAGGCTAGTCCCCCTCTTTTCATTCTTTTCTTTTACAACACTAAAACATCTAAAAATATTCAAATAAAATCCCCTCTAAAAAATACAAAGAAAATACTTAAAAAACATTAATAAAAAAGTAAAAATCATTAAAAAGGGAATGGAAGCTTGAATCTCCCTTGCTTTAGGGAATCATTCGAGTGCTTGGATCTCCCTTGCTTTAGGGAACCATTCGGGCGTAAGTTCCCAAATTCTAAAAGACACAAACCAAAGAGTAACTCGAGTTTCCCTTGCCTTAGGGATTTCCTCGAAACACTCAAACTCTCTCTCTTCTCTCCTTTCTTAAGGGCATTGTTATCTCCGCTCTATTGCATCCTAGGCTGTCCCCTTATGCAAGAGCGCGAGCGTTAACTCCGCCCAACTAAAAAACACAAAAACAAACAGAAAATCTTTAGCCAAGCTACGGTAACTCTGATTCCTGAAAAGGATACGTAGGCAGCGGGGCAGGGCCCGTGCGAGTACAATTCTTTCTTTTCCCTACATTTTGCATTCATTCGCATATAGACATAGACATAGTACACACCCTTTAGTTAGAAACAAACATAGGTGGATACCATCGAGTACGATGGGCGCGAGGGGTGCTAATACCTTCCCCTTGCGTAACCGACTCCCGTACCTTGATTCTCTGGTCGCAAGACCTTGTTCCTTCCTTTGTTAGGTTTCCTGATATTCCATTCCCTTATGGGATAAATATATTGGTGGCGACTCTGTTCATTTTTCGCGAGCGTGCGACAATTTCATGTCAATTGAGTCGTATGATAGAGTTGGATTTTGGGGATGGTTGTTGATAATTATCTGTTTTGATGAATTCCATGAATTTGGTGTTGTATGATGTTTGATGATGCATAATATATGTTATATGTGTATATGATATATGTTGTGTGGCTATTTTGTGGTGTTTAATCAACTGGAATCGATTTGGTCGAGGTTGAGGAATTTCGGATTCAGGTTCGTATGCTGTCATTTGCGATTGGGATATCTGATCTGGTCAGTTCGTGCCGTGTCCAATTGTTGGCACCGCGAACTGCTTGGCAGAAAGCTTAAGGAAAATTATTTCACTCAGTTCGCGCCGCGTCCCTTTTTGGCGCCGCGAAGGCGTCGTTTCCTGGCAGCGCGTCGTGAACAATGTGTGGCGCCGCGTGCTGCTAGTAAATTTTGAAAAGTTTAAAGATGCATAACTTTCGAACCGTTGGCCTGTTTTAAGTGCCGTTTCGAGTAGGATGAAGCTTATGAAATATTCCTTGTGTTATAATGATGAAATGAGCAGCATCTTGAATTTATTTTATCATCATTTGCTTGTTTTGATGTATGATGTGTTGTGGATATATATTATAAGATATGACGATGTATGCTATGTTTAAAATGTGAGTCGTATGATGATTTTTTTTGAATTATATGACGAGGTGTTTGAGACATCCTATGCGAGGATATGAGTGTGATGTGAATATTTCGTTAGTTTGATGAATGATGTATTGTTGACATATATGATGAAATGTGACAATATAAGATGTGTTTTAAAAACATTATTATGTGATGATTGTTGAGAATTATATGATGATGATTGATTTGTTTTGGAATGATGTGGAAACATGTATGTTATTTCTTATTGATGATGATGATTGATGCGAATACATGTATGTTCTTTAATGATGATGATGATGATTGAATTGTAATTGAATGATGCTAATATATATGAACATACTTGATGATGATGATAATATTGATGATGATGATGATGGTATAAGTATGTTGTATATGTTGCATTCATTCATATTCATTGTTGATGTCGTATCCATGATGATGTGTTGGATCAGTAAAGGGCATGATTCCCATTGTGTGGAATTTGTGCTGGCAGGGTCGTATCTTGATGATGTTGGATCGGTCATGGGTTATTACCATTTGATGATGTTGGTACCACATGCATAGTGTCAGTTCATACATATGCATACTTTTATAACATGATTGGATGTATTCCAATGTTATGAATATTGATGATGTGTTGGTTGTTGTGATGATGAAACTTGTCTGAATATATGTATATGATACAATTGGGTGAATAATGTGACTGTGATGTGTTATTGTTTATGACTCTATAACATTTGTTAATTTGAATGAGACTCACCCTTACTTTTAACATTTTCAGATTGGCGAGTAGCGACTTTTGGCTTTAGTGAGGAAAGCTGATCGGAAAAATAGCAAGTGTACTATCTTCACCGATGTAGTAATAATTGGTTTTACCCCAAGTATCGATCACGAGGATTGCGTGGGAAATACAAGTTATTGTAACTAGTCAATTAAACAAAATAGCAAAGGAGTGTTTCTTTTGTTATAATGAAATAAGTAAATTAAAATAAATAAGCTGAAATTAAAATGGACTTTTGTGTATAAATTTAGAATAATGCCAAGGTAGGTGTATGATTTGCCTTATAATGACTCTGTAAAAAGATCTCTTCAACAAGTTCATGAGATGCAACTATTTGTTCTTAAGTATGTTTTCCTAAGTCCTTAGTGAAAACCTTTTGGTTTGCAACCCTAATGCCTAAGTCCTTAGAAACAAAGGTTTGTGAACCAAAGATAAAAATAATCAAGAATATTCAAATAACCTTACGGCATCCCTAGTCCTAGGTGATATCTCAGATTAAATTGTCTAAAAACCTTAACAATCATAGTCCTACAAATTGTTAACCGTAGATCGATCTTTGTTTGTCCAACAAAGATAGCATAAAAACATTAGACAATTAAATTGCAAAACATGAATACTTGATTAAAGAAGTACGTAGATCATAGTCATTACAATTAAAATCAGGGACACCCCCCTGGCATTGGGGGGTTTAGCCTCTCATAATATTCAAGAAACCAAAATCAAAAAGTTTAGACATTTACAAAGATTAGGAGAACTCGGATCTTCAATGGTGTCCACCGTTGAATCTCTTCGTCTTCCAACACCTTGATGAAGCTATCTTTCTCTGCTCTGGAATCCTATCGTACGATCAAAAAGTGCCTTCCCCTTGTCTCTCAATTCTCTTTTAATCCCTCTAGGTTTTCAGATTTCAGCCAGAATACCCAAATTGCCCCCAGAACTTTAAAATTGTAAAAACATAGAAAATCAGAAATTCTGTCCGCACAGGCTGACACGGCCGTGTCACTTGACACAGGCTGACCGTGTTAGCTTCTGCCACTTTTGGGGAGAATTCTTCAGCAGGTTGGACACGGCCGTGTCACTTGACACGGTCTGACCGTGTCCGCCTCTGCCTCTTTTGGCTTTGACTTCAACATCAAAGTTGTAGCCCTTTTCGTTAGCGAAATTTTGCCACCGGAACCGCGTCATTCCGAGTTACGAAACTCAAGTTATGTTCAAAATACTACACGCTTGTCACGATTTTCAGCTTCTTTTACACCAACACTTGTGCAATTTCCATCTGATCCAGAATTAACCTACAACCACCAAGTAGAGAGATCAAAAGCATCTAAAAAGACATGATAAAGGGAACAAAAACATAATGCAAGCAATTAACTAATATTAAAGGAATCAACGAAAAACTCTTGAAAACAACCACAAAGTGTTACCAAGTATGACGATCTTATGCCGAATTTATGACGAAATTAAGTATAAATGGTGACCGATCACAACCCCAAACTTATCTCATTGCTTGTCCTCAAGTGATGCAAGAGATCAAACCGAGGTCACCTTAAACTTTTCTTTTCCACAACATAGTCAATGTCTTTTGCAACTTACTTCCCTTTCTTGATTAAGCTTTTGGACTTATCGAACCTTGTTGTCCATCACACTTCACAACAGAGTGTATTTCACCTGCAAACTTTTCACACTTCTCACATTGTCTCTCGGGGTTAGAGTGCTTTTTGCTCAACATCACGATATGCAATATCAACCCTTGACTTTGCATACATCCTACTTTCACTACACAAAAATAATTCACACACTTTTGAGGACTTTTTAGGTTGTAACGGGGCTGAGGTGGAAGGAAGGATAAACAAGGAATTGATATGCAAATGGTTTGTGAACTAGCACTTATGTTATTCTTCTTGTCTTTGTGTTCGGTTTTGTGTGAGGGGGTTTCTTCTTAGACTCTCCTTTTTACCTAATTACCAGGCAATCAACATCGTTCGAGTCTTTCAAATCTTTTTAGGCAAGTGTTTCAAACTTTTTTTTCTTGTGCTTTACACACTTTTATTTTCTTTTTTTTTTTCATATCACACTTGCCCTTTATTTTTTTTTAAGCACTACCCCAAACTTACAATTTCACACAGATTCAAAAGAAACAATAATTACACAAGTGCCGAACAAAGATGATAGAATTATGGTTAAGGATGACATGTGTGGGTTGAAACAAACAAGGGGGAATGGCTCAACAGGTTTAACGAGGGATAAAACATAAATAAATGAAGGACGGAAACGCTCCGGGGAGAACAAACAAGTGCCTCAGTGTGTGATTTCATATTTGTACTGTGTCGGTAGGACAAACGCAAAATTAGAGAGATAAAGTCATACCTGATTTTACTCTCATGATGATCTTTACATGTGTTTGGCTTTTTATGTTCCTCACCATGTAGGCTAAGTTTGCAGCTTCAACACACCCTTTATGTCATGTGACTTTCTTTTCCGGCTTGATTTCACCACTTACCTTCTCAGTCCAGTTCTTCAAGTTGCGTCCGACACTTTCGGCTATGTCCACTTCCAAAGTTCCTCGAGAGATTAAGTTCAGGTTGCACCTTTCATCCACTAACTACCATTTATCATTCATTCAGCATCCATCACTCAATCTATAACACAATGTCAACACAACACACAAACAAAAACAAAAAATGGAAATCAACTAAAAGCAACTGAAAAGAACCCCTCTCACACTTGAACTAAACATTGTCCTCAATGTTTTAGAACCAGCCTCGGAGAGGTTGCTTACAGAGGTATTGCATTCCAATGATCACTTCCTAGCTTCCACTGGAGATGCTCTCTTTTATTTCCTAAAAATAAGACAAACAACCAGAAAGATTAATTATTAAAACCATGGGTTGCCTCCCACGAAGCGCTTCATTTAACGTCGCATGGCTCGACGGTCCATTACCCTTTTTTATGGAGGGTATTTCCTTTTCCAAACCTTGTTGTTTGCCACTTCCGCAACCGCGAACTCATGAAGATGAAAAGCCTGGATAACTTTTCTCTTCAATTTGCTTCCCACATTTTTCTCGATTTCCTTAGCTTTCTTAGGACTTTTGACAGCTACATAAGTTGGTTCCAATAGAGAGGCTATGCTTGAAACTTTTTCTTGGAGATTTTTAAGATATTTGTCTTCTTGTTCACCTTCCGTCATACCAGTTGAAGTTTTCTCATTCACATCAGACCTATGTTTCCTGACTCCTAACATCTTCAAGGTTACTTCTTCATCAAATGATTTCAGCGTTAGCGTCCCTTTTTCAATGTCAAAATTACAGCGGCCTGTCGACAAAAAGGGTCTCCCAAGAAGGATAGGAGTTTCTTCATCTTCCGGAATGTCTATGATGTGGAAGTCAACAGGGAAAACAAACTTATCAACTTCCACTAGTACATCTTCAGCTACCCCATAGGATTTCTTAATGGTGTGATCGACAAACCTTAACTGTGTCTTGCTTTCACTAATCTTTTCCAATTCCAGCCTTTTAAAAATGGACAGAGGCATTAAACTCACACCTGAACCAGAATCGAGGAGTACCTTTTTAAATGTCATATTCTTGATAGTGCATGGTATCGCCACCGTCCCAGGGTCTTTCCTCTTTATTGGGATCTTTCTTTCTAACGAGACTGTACCACACTTCTCGGTTGTAATTTTTTGTTCTCCTCCTAGTGATCTCTTTTTTGCCAGCTCCTCCTTCATAAATTTCTTATACAAAGGCATGTGCTCAAGTGCTTCAAAGAATGGTAGGTTTACTTCTAACCTTTTGAATAATTTAGTGAACTTCTTAAAGTCTTTCTCTTTTGAATTCTTCTTTGTTACTCTTGAAGGGAAGGGTAGTTTGATCACCAGTTCAGCATCTTTCTTATTTTTTTCTTCAACTGGTTTAACTGGTGGTATCACGACTTCTGGTTCTTTTGGATTCTCTCTTATCTCCAGATCGACCTCTATTACCATGGGGTCATCCCTTTCCTCTTTTTCTTTTTGCGATTCTAACACTTTCTTACTCCTTGTTGTAATAGCATTAATCTTCTCTTGGTCTTTCGGATTTTTCACAATTGAGCTTGGAAGGGTACCTTGTGCCTGTAGAGTGAGATGATGTGCTATTTGACCCACTTGAACTTCCGGATTTTTGATTGAAGCTGTGGTGTTCCTGAGATTGGTTCTTGTCTCTTCTTGAAACTAAGAATTTTGAGCTGCCATTATTTCAATAGCGGTCTCCCAATCTGCTTTTTTCGGTACCTGTTGTTGACCTTGAGTTTGGAACTGTTGTGGATGGTGTTGAAATTGTTGCTGATATGGAGGTTGTTGTTGTGGAGATCCTTGCTTTTGAAAGTTTCCTTGTTGGTCCTTCCATGCAAAGTTAGGATGATTTTTCCATCCTGGATTATATGTATTGGCGTATGGATTATTTTGCCTTAACATATGAATCTGCTCAACTTGTTCTTGTGTTGCTACACAATGCATAGCAAAATGCGGTCCATTACATATTTCACACACAACTGAGGCACTCGGCTCAACCTGTGCTACTTTCTGTTCACCAATGTTCATCTTCTTCAATCTTTTTTCTACTATAGCCGCAATTTGTTCTTCCATTTTAACTACCTGATCAGCAAGCTTCAAATCAATTTTTCCTTCCGGTTGGCTCATTGCACGGTCATATAACTCAATGTGCTCATTAGCGGCAATAGCTTCTATGATTCTCTTGATACCAGTGGCTGTTGAAAAATTAGTTGAGCCACCGGTAGCAGTGTCGATAAGCTGTTTTGTCTTAAGTCGGAGACCATTAACAAAAGTCTGCATTTGCTCGGTTGGGTCCATGTTATGAGTGGGACAAGCCACCAAACACCTCTTGAACCTTTTATATGCATCTCCCAGTGATTCCCCTTCTTTCTGCTTGAAATTCACAATATCATATCTTTTTCGAATAAAGACTGATGCAAGGAAATACTCATTAAGGAAAGCCGTTTCCATCTGTTGCCATGTTGTGATGCTTCCCGCTGGAAGTGAGTAAAACCACTCTTCCGCGTCGTCGAATAATGTGAATGGGAACATCACGAGTCTCTTGGCTTCTTCAGAATGGCCTTTGATCTTTAATGATGTTGTTGTGGTGAGGAATCTCTGTAGATGCTTATTTGCATCTTCATTCATTCTTCCAGCAAACGGCTTGCTCTCTAACTGTCGGATAGTTGAAGGATGTAGTTGGATGTGTGCCACGTTGACCGGTTGATTTATGATGGTCATTCTTCCAAGCGGTGCATTAGCTCTTCCATAATCTCCTAAAAGCCTCTCTGGAGGAGGTGGGTCAGCTGCCATAGTTTCAGGCTCAGATTCTGACTGTTCGGATGAAATAGATATTCTTTCTTCGTCTTCCGATTCTGAAACTGTAGGTGATTCTCCTTTTGAAGCCAGTCTTTTCCGCTTAATTTCTCGGAGTCGTGCTCGCAATAATCTTTCTGGTTCTGCGTCAAAAAGAAGTTCAGCTGAGGCCTTACCTCGCATACAAGATTAGACAGTTATTAGTTGGGAGTAAACAATAAAAATAAATAAGTAAATAAAAATCAAATTTTTGCAAAAGAAATAAAATTTTAATTGCAGAGCAATAAAATTTTAATTGACTGAATAATAACTTTATATTTTGGCAATCCCCGGCAACGGCGCCAAAAACTTGATCAGAAAAATAGCAAGTGTAATATCTTCACCGATGTAGTAATAATGGGTTTTACCCCAAGTATCGATCACGAGGATTGCGTGGGAAATACAAGTTATTGTAACTAGTCAATTAAACAAAATAGCAAAGGAGTGTTTCTTTTGTTATAATGAAATAAGTAAATTAAAATAAATAAGCTGAAATTAAAATGGACTTTTGTGTATAAATTTAGAATAATACCAAGGTAGGTGTATGGTTTGCCTTATAATGACTCTGTAAAAAGATCTCTTCAACAAGTTCATGAGATGCAACTATTTGTTCTTAAAGATGTTTTCCTAAGTCCTTAGTGAAAACTGTAACACCCCTTACTAACCCCGCGGCAATTTTAAAACAATTATTCAGAGTACATGAAATAAGGGTGCCACAATTCATAATAAATAAACATCAGTCAGTCATGCCATGCATTCACTGAGGTAATCATCATAATTTAAAACGTTTCATGTTCACACAGCGGAAATTTATCAAAAACGGACTAAGTTTAACATCTTTAAAACTTATCCTTCAAACATCAAAACATAACTAGAGTCATAATCATAAACTCTAAACAATCGCGTCCCCAGTGTTACAACTATTAGAGCATGACACCTGATGCTAACTAAGACCCTGACTCATGAGCTAATCCTCACCGAGTCGAACAGCCGCTATCCTCAATCTGAAAATGACAACATGTAAGGGTGAGTCTCATCATAATTAACAAATGTTATAAGGTTATAAAGCAATAACACATCACAGTTGTATCGTTCACCCAATTGTTTCATAAACAGACATTCAAAACAATCAAACAACAATCAACACATCATCAGCATTTACAACACTGGAATAAATCCAATCATGTTATAAAGTATGCATAAGTATGAACTGACACTATGCATGTGGTACCAACATCATCAAATGGGAATAACCCATGACTGATCCAACATCGTCCAAGATACGGCCCTGCCAGCACAGATTCCACACAATGGGAATCATGCCCTTCACTGATCCAACACACCCTTATGGATACAGTATCATTAATGAACATGAACGAATGTAACATATATAACATACTTATACCATCATCATCATCATCATTCAAGTATGTTCATATATATTGACATCATTCAATCACAATTCCATCATCATCATATACAAAACATACACGTATTTGCACCAATCATCATATTCAATAAGAATAGCTTACATGTATTTTCATCATTCTAAAAACCATTCAATCATCATCATATAGATTATCCTATAAGGTTCGTTTAGCTCGAAACGGCACATCAAACGGACCAACAGTTAAAAAGTTATGCATCTTTGAACTTTTCAAAAATATCTCAAAACCAACAGCACGCGGCGCCATCATCAGTTCGCGGCGCGAACTGAGCGTCCCAAGAATTCCTTGGCTCCCTGCCAAGCTGTTCGCGGCGCAAACATCCACACGCGGCGCGAAGCGAGGAAAAGTTACGCCTTCGCGGCGCGAACACAGGTACGCGGCGCGACCTGAGCGTATCACAACTTCCTGGCACTCTGCCCACCTGTTCGCGGCGCAAACCCTTTACACGCGGCGCGAACCAGCGATTTCAGAAACCCCAACCTGCAGAAAACAGCATTCTACACATTCCAAACTCACCCAATCCATACCAGTACGAACCTAGGGAATTAGAATGCACAAACAACATGAAAAACACCTCATAATACATCAATTACACATCAATTGAGATCATAACAACATAGATATCATAGATTCAAACATAGAGATCAAATATCACACAATTGACTCAATCCCTAAACTTATCATATGACTCAATCGACCCGAATTCCACATCTATTCAGTATTATCAACCCCTAACCCGATAATAGATGATAATCAGATAAGTCCCCCCTTACCTTAGCCAAATTCTTGAACTCTTCCCCTTTCTCTGCTTCTGCACTTTCACGTTCTTCATCTCTTCTCCTCTTCTGCTCTTTTCACGTTCTTTCTCTAATTTCCTCCTTTTCCTTCTTTTACGAAAAATAATATAATTTAGTAAAAAGGCCTTGTGACCAACACCCCTCCTTTTACTAACACTACCTCGGCCCAACTCTATTATTTTCCATAATTTTTAGAGAAATGTCAAATAATTCCAATAAAATAATTTAAATCCCAATTAAATTAAATTAAGGAAATTACGGATGTTACAACTCCCCCCCACTAAAAGAGTTTTCGTCCTCGAAAACATACCTCAAGCAAATAGTTCCGGATAGGAATCTTTCATTTGGCTTTCCAACTCCCTGGTGACGTTTTCATCAGCTGGTCCTCCCCAAGCTACTCTGACTAAAGCTATTTCCTTGCCCCGCAATTGCTTCAGTCTTCTATCTTTAATCCTCACAGGTAACGTTTCAACCGTTAAGTTGTCTTTAACCTGCACATCATCCACTTGGATCACGTGGGACGGATCCGAAATGTATTTCCTCAACTGAGACACATGAAATACATCATGCAAGTTGGCAGACATCGGCGGTAACGCAATACGATATGCCACTTCTCCCACTCTTTCTGAAATTTGGAATGGTCCAATAAAATGCAGAGTCAACTTCTTTGACTTCAAAGCTCGACCAATACCTGTCATAGGAGTAACCTTCATAAACACATGATCTCCCTCTTGAAACTCAAGTGTCTTCCTCCTTTTATCATAATAACTCTTTTGACGACTCTGAGAAGCTTTCATCTTCTCTTGAATCATCTTAATCTTCTCCGTAGTCTGTTGTACAATTTCTGGTCCAATTACAGCACTCTCACCAGCTTCGTACCAACACAATGGAGTTCTACATCTCCTACCATACAATGCCTCAAACGGAGCCATACCTATACTCGAATGAAAACTGTTGTTATAGGTAAATTCAATCAAAGGCAGATAACTATCCCAAGCACCTCCTTTTTCTAACACACAAGCACGTAACAAATCTTCTAACGACTGAATTGTCCTCTCAGTCTGTCCATCCGTCTGCGGATGATAAGCAGAACTCAGTCTCAGCTTAGTACCCAAAGCCTTCTGCAAACCTTCCCAGAACTTAGACGTAAATCTCGGATCTCTGTCTGACACGATACTCGAACGAATACCATGTAGACTAACTATCTTCTCAATATACAATTGAGCCAGCTTTTCCATCGGATAATCCATTCTTACCGGTATGAAATGTGCAGACTTTGTCAATCTATCTACCACAACCCAGATAGCTTCACAATTCTTAACAGTTCTCGGCAAACCCGAAACAAAATCCATCGATATGCTATCCCATTTCCATTCAGGAATAAACATCGGTTGCATAAATCCAGATGGCTTATGATGTTCAACCTTTGACTTCTGACAAGTCAAACAAGAATACACAAACTCAGCAATTTCTTTCTTCATTCCAGGCCACCAAAATAGCTTTCTCAAATCATGATACATCTTGGTAGCACCAGGATGAATACTTAATCCACTACGGTGTCCTTCTTCTAGAATATTTCTTCGGAGTTCAGCAACATCAGGAACGCAAACTCTGTCTCCAAACCTCAGTATACCATTCTCGTCAACTCTGAATTCACCACTCTTTCCTTGGTTGATCAAAGTCAACTTGTCGACTAATTCGAAATCAGCCTTCTGGCCCTCTCTGATCTCCTCGAGAATACTATTGGTCAGCTTCAGCATTCCCAACTTAACACTAGTAGGAGTACCTTCACATACCAAACTCAAGTCTCTGAATTGTTCAATCAAATCCAATTCCTTCACCATTAACTTAGACATATGCAAAGTGTTCCTACTTAAAGCGTCAGCAACTACGTTTGCCTTACCCGGATGGTAATTCAAACTAAAATCATAGTCTTTAAGGAATTCCAACCACCTTCTCTGCCTCATATTCAGTTCTTTCTGGTCAAAGAGATATTTCAGACTCTTATGATCACTGAACACCTCAAATCTCGACCCATACAAATAATGTCGCCACAACTTCAGGACAAAAACCACCGCTGCCAACTCCAAATCATGAGTCGGATAATTCCTTTCATGCACTTTGAGTTGTCTCGACGCATACGCGACCACTTGTTGGTTCTGCATCAGTACACAACCTAAACCCATCAATGAAGCATCACAATAAACCGCAAATGATTCTGTCGGATTCGGCAAAATCAAAATAGGAGCACTAGTCAACCTCTTCTTCAGCTCTTGGAATCCTTCCTCGCATTTTACATCCCAAATAAAAGCCTGACCCTTTCTGGTTAATTTAGTTAACGGCAATGCTAACTTTGAAAATCCTTCAATGAACTTCCTGTAATAACCTGCAAGACCAAGAAAACTACGAATCTCTGATACTGACTTCGGCGCTTCCCACTGAGATACAGCCTCTATCTTAGTAGGATCGACAGCAATACCATTCTTAGAAATTACATGTCCAAGAAAACTGACCACTTCTAACCAAAACTCACACTTCGATAGTTTGGCAAAAAGTTGCTTCTCTTTTAACAACTCCAACACAATTCTGAGATGTCCTGCATGTTCTTCCTCACTCTTAGAATATATTAAGATATCATCTATAAACACCACTACGAACTTATCGAGATAAGGATGAAATATCCTATTCATATATTCCATAAATACACCAGGTGCGTTAGTAACTCCAAACGGCATTACCGAATACTCATAATGTCCATACCTTGTTCTGAAAGCAGTCTTCTGAATATCATCGTCTTTCACACGAATCTGGTGATACCCTGTGTAGCGGGGAAAATCTGATATCGAAGCCATAAGATTGACTCGAATCAATATTTCATTTGAAATCGCCACCGCGCTTTATTGTTTCCAAAGGAAAAGGGAAAAGAACGAAAAACCCAAAGTTTTGTTTTTAAAACAAGAAAGAGAACTCAGGTTCGGGTGTTGATTATATGAGGGGAAGGTTTTAAGCACCCCTCATATCTGTGGTACTCCACAGGAACCTTTTTGAAAATCTGTGTCGTGTGTGCTAAAAAAGGGGTTTGTTTTATTTTTAAAATAAGCTCGGTAAAGCGTTAAGCCTTGGGCCTACATACCTCCTCGGTGCAATGGAGAAGTCAGAACTAATGTAGTTCCGCTTTAGGGAAAAACATTTTTAAAACGAATAAACACTTTATCGTCGTCGGAGAGAAATACTCAGCCATTGATCTTGAGCATGAGAACAAATGAGTTCTTTGCTTCGCAAATGAAAGAAGGGCTCCAACTCGGATAAAATCGACGAGTATGCCACTAGCTCTCTCACGCGGAAAAGATCTCATTATATCAATCAATTTCAAAATCGTGGGGTATAACCACTCGTTTCGACAATTAACGGTGTCTAAACTTTTGAAGAAAAAGCCACTAAGGGCAAAAAATATTTTTTTAAGAAAAGAGGTTTTGAAAAGATTTGCAAACATAAGAATATTTTGAAAAAGGGAGAAGATTTTGAAAATTTAAGAATGGGAGGAGATGAAGAGGCTATCCTATTGCGTAAAATAAAACCTATGGAACGAAACGGTCTAACCGAAGAAGAAGCCAACACTTGACATTATGAGTCAAGGTAGATTTCCCATCCTTTGGAATATCAATACTAAACCAACATTATCACTTGGGGATCCAGATGAACTTATTGTCTTAGCACCACTTTGCATTAAGCACATTAAAATTCTGACAAAAAATCGGGCAGAGTAACGGCTGTTTTCGGGTAAAATCCTTATCTCAATGCCTTGGAATTAACCATCAAGGGCTTTCAAGGAAATACCTGCACATATAAACAGACAACAATCCAATGCCAGACAGACAGAACAATCACAGAGTAATAACAGAATGAGAGTCCAGAGGTCCTAAGTCCATAAGTCCGAGTCTCAAAAATGCTAGGGATAGTAACCAATAGTCCAAAAGAGAGCCTTACGTTTTTTCTATATTTTTGTTATTTATTAGTGCTTTAGCGTAAAAGTAAAGTATGGTCCAAGTGGACAAAAAGAAAATAGCGGAAACATAAACATAGTGTCCAAGTGGACAAAGAGAAAATAGCGGAAATATAAATGTCCAAATGGACAAAGGAAAAATAGCAGAATGTAAATATGACGAAATGATAAAATAAAGCAATAAAGCGAGAAATATAAAGAGCGGTATAATAAATTGCGGAAATTAAAGTTAGTTGTTAGATGTTAAAGATAACCATCTTGAAACTTGTCAAGTATGTTATCAAAGTTAGTAAGGAAGATCGATGGTGAGTGAAGGATGTTCTCGGATTTAAATTCAATGGACATTTATCAGAAGCTTGATAAAATCATAGCGACTACACGATAAATTTCCATAAGTCTTAAATCAACCACATATAATTCTCTTCCATATTTGATCTTTTTTGATTCGGGACACGAAATATTGCGCTATGTTAAGCAGATCGCCAAGTGATTTATGTAGAAATCACCCTACAACGAGGCCGGTCAAAACTTTATGTGCTAATGCATGCGAGAGAAGCGATATGTAGATCATTCTCCAAAAGCAATACCGCACGAAAAGAAAATAGGTAACGATCTAGTCTTTACTAAGAGTCCATAAGAATTCTCAAAGTATTAAGACTTTCATCGATCAAAAGAAAAAAAGGAGAAGAAGAAGATAAAAACATAAAAGATAATCAACTCACACTATCATTAATATCATTCATCTAATATTATGGATTTGGTCATTTCAAACCTATCAACATCCTAGATCCAATGATATTAATGAAGTGGAGGAAGAAGGAAACCAAAACAAGCATAAAAAAGGCAAAAAACCACATTCTGCCAGCAGGAAATCGATTTCATGCATGGGGAAATCGATTTCCATAGTGCAGTTTTAAAAAAAAACAAGTTACGTACAACATGAAATCGATTTCAGCCTTAAGGAAATCGATTTCATCAGTGTAAATTTCAGCAAAAACACCATTTAAAGGCATGAAACTTGATTTGAACAAATATACAAACACCTTATGATCACATATCCATTGGAGCACGAATTTTCCATCAAATCACCATCAAATAGGACCAATATAGCATCAAAGATGCATCACATACAAGCACAAAAGAATCACATTATGGTAGATGAAAAAGGATGATGAAAATTACCAATTCTTGAACAAAACTTAGATCCACTTCAAGAATCACCAACACAAATCTTGATCTCTCAACAATATGAAGAAAAAGAGTGAAAAGAAAGGTGGCTTAGCTCAAAGTTTGTGAGGTTCAAGGTGTGACTCACAAACTTTATGAAAGAACAAAGAGCTTTGGTGAATTTGGTAGGGATGAGAAGAGAAATTGCAAGAGGTTTTTTGTCTCTCAAAGCTTGAGAAATGAATTTGCAAGAACTTTTTTGGCTATCAAAGCTTGAGAAATGAGAGAGTAGTGACCTCTATTTATAGGATGAGAGCAAGAGTAGTGGCAATTTGGTCATTTTCTCTTGGTTAATTAACTTGTGTTTAATTGGTGATTAAAGTGGCATTTAAATGGTAAAAAATGGTAAAATGAGGTTAAAATGGAATTAATGAAGGGAATTATTTTGGTGAGGTGGAAAATTGGTAAAATGACAAAAATGGTCAAAGAAAATAGGTGCCAAAATCAAATCAAGCTTCCCTCTCTATTTTTTTTGAATTTCGCCTTAAGGAAATCGATTTCCCCCAGGAGTGAAATCGATTTCACTCTGTTCCAGAAGAGAATTTGGCGCAAAATACACTAGGGAAATCGATTTGCCCAGGAGGGAAATCGATTTCATGCTGTCCAGAATGTGATTTTGTTGAAAATTGCTATAGGGAAATCGATTTACCCAAGAGGGAAATCGATTTCATCAGTCCAAAATGTGGAAAATGCCTTGTTTATTGCATGTCTTGGCTTGGTACCTACAAAACAAAAGCCTACAAAGAAACAAAGCAATATTTTTGGTATTTGGGTTAGTATAATATGAATACAAGATAAACAATCATTGGTGCTTGACGGTCCCTCTTATTGATGAGGTGAGTGCAACACCACAAACAAAATTTCCAAGTGAAGCTCTTGATTAATGATTGGGATATGAATGATATATGATCTTAGGGTCAAAAATTGGGGTATGACACCCAGACCTCTGATCAATTTTGCTAAACACACATGCTCCAACCAACTGATCCATCAAATCATCAATCCTCGGCAAGGGATACCGATTCTTGATAGTAACCTTGTTCAGTTGTCTGTAATCCACACACAACCTCATTGAACCCTCCTTCTTCTTCACTAGCAACACAGGTGCACCCCACGGAGAAACGCTAGGACGAATGAATTTCTTCTCCAGCAATTCTTCTAACTGCTTCTTCAGTTCGGCCAACTCAGACGGCGACATACGATACGGTGCCATTGACACTGGGCTAGTTCCCGGAATTAAATCAATAGAAAACTCCACTTCTCTTTCCGGTGGTAATTCATTCACATCTTCTGGAAAAACTTCTGGGAATTCACACACCACTGGTAGTTCGCTACCTACTACTCTTTCCTTCGAATTTGTCAATGCAAATAACATAAACACTGTTGCACCATCCTTGATAGCTTCATCCACTTGTCTAGCCGTCATCTCCAGATCATCAGAATTAACTTCTTCAGGAAAGATCACTGTCTTCGAAAAACAGTTGATGTGAACACGGTTAAATTCTAACCAGTTCATCCCCAGGATCACATCGAGTTGTTTCAACGGAAGGCACACTAAGTCAATCCCGAATTCCCTACCAAAAATATCAACCGGACAATTCAAGCATGCAGACGAAGTAGTTACTGACCCCGACGCTGGAGTATCAATAACCATACTTCCATTTATTTCAGATATTTCCAAATTCAACCTCTTAGCACAATCCAAAGAAATAAAAGAATGAGTTGCTCCAGTATCAATAATCGCAACTAAAGGTGTGCCATGAATAAAACACGTACCTTTAATTAATCTATCCTCCGGAGTGGTTTCTGATCCAAACAAAGCAAAGACCTTCCCTCCAGCTTGGTTCTTCTTCGGTTTAGGACACTGTGGGCTAATGTGATCCTCTTCACCACAATTGTAACAAGTCACAATCTTCTTCTTACAATCAGCGGCAACATGACCCACTTTTTCACACTTGAAGCACTTCTTCTAATTCAGCTTGCACTCGTTCCTACGGTGCCCAACCTCACCACAGTTATAACACCTGACAAAAGCACTGGAGTCTCCCCCACTAGGCTTCTTCCAACCACCAGTCTTTGGATTACCTCTACCATATGGCTTACCCTTATCCATAGGCGTCTTCCCTTTCCTGTCAACTAACTCGCGAGAGTGAGATGACTTCAGCTTGAGATTATCTTCCTCGAAGATTCTACTACAGTCCACCAAGTCTACAAATCTCCGGATTCTCTGATATCTGATACCCTGCTTAATCTCATCACGGAGACCGTTCTCGAACTTGACGCACTTCGAGAATTCACTAGCTTCATCGTTGTTGTAGTGAACGTAGTACTTCGCCAACTCAACGAACTTCGAAGCATACTCTGGTACTGTCATGCTACCTTGGACTAGTTCCAGAAATTCAATTTCCTTCCGACCTCTTACGTCTTCAGGAAAGTACCTTCTCAAAAATTCTCTCTTGAACACGGTCCAAGAAATAGCCACACCATCAGCTTCCAGTTCAGTCCTGGTAGTCATCCACCAGTCGTCAGCTTCTTCAGACAGCATGTGAGTACCATACCTCACCTTCAGATCCTCAGAACAATCGATGACTCTGAAGATTCTCTCGATCTCCTTAAGCCACTTCTGAGCACCTTCAGGATCATGCGTGCCCTTGAACAATGGAGGATTGTTCCTCTGAAAACTGTTCAGCTACCTGTCAGCACCAATCGCAACTCCATTGGCATTTCCTCCTAGCACACCAGCAATCATGCCCAGAGCCTCAGCGATGGCATCATCGTTTCTTCCTCCTCTTCCAGCCATTGTTCTGCTTAAATCACAACCAATTTAATTAGAACAGAAGTATCGACAGTTAACTCTTACTAGTCGCATACACAGGAAACAAAACTGACACTAAGACTCTGGTCATAACGACCGACTATGCTCTGATACCACTATTGTAACACCCCTTACTAACCCCGCGGCAATTTTAAAACATTTATTCAGAGTACATGAAATAAGGTTGCCACAATTCATAATAAATAAACATCAGTCAGTCATGCCATGCATTCACTGAGGTAATCATCATAATTTAAAACGTTTCATGTTCACACAGCGGAAATTTATCAAAAACGGACTAAGTTTAACATCTTTAAAACATATCCTTCAAACATCAAAACATAACTAGAGTCATAATCATAAACTCTAAATAATCGCGACCCCAGTGTTACAACTATCAGAGCATGACACCTGACGCTAACTAAGACCCTGACTCATGAGCTAATCCTCACCGAGTCGAACAGCCGCTATCCTCAATCTGAAAATGACAACATGTAAGGGTGAGTCTCATCATAATTAACAAATGTTATAAGGTTATAAAGCAATAACACATCACAATTGTATCGTTCACCCAATTGTTTCATAAACAGACATTCAAAACAATCAAACAACAATCAACACATCATCAGCATTTACAACACTGGAATACATCCAATCATGTTATAAAGTATGCATATGTATGAACTGACACTATGCATGTGGTACCAACATCATCGAATGGGAATAACCCATGACCGATCCAACATCGTCCAAGATACGGCCCTGCCAGCACAAATTCCACACAATGGGAATCATGCCCTTCACTGATCCAACACACCCTTATGGATATAGTATCATCAATGAACATGAATGAATGCAACATATATAACATACTTATACCATCATCATCATCAATCATCAACATCATCATCATCATTCAAGTATGTTCATATATATTAACATCATTCAATCACAATTCCATCATCATCATATACAAAACATACACGTATTTGCACCAATCATCATATTCAATAAGAATAGCATACATGTATTTTCATCATTCTAAAAACCATTCAATCATCATATAGATTATCCTATAAGGTTCGTTTAGCTCGAAACGGCACATCAAACGGACCAACAGTTAAAAAGTTATGCATCTTTGAACTTTTCAAAAATATCTCAAAACCAACAGCACGCGGCGCCATTATTAGTTCGCGGCGCGAACTGAGCGTCCAAAGAATTCCTTGGCTCCCTGCCAAGCTGTTCGCGGCGCAAACATCCACACGCGGCGCGAAGCGAGGAAAAGTTACGCCTTCGGGGAGCGAACACAGGTACGCGGCGCGACCTGAGCGTATCACAACTTCTTGGCACTCTGCCCACCTGTTTGCGGCGCAAACCCTTTGCACGCGGCGCGAACCGGCAATTTCAGAAACCCCAACCTGCAGAAAACAGCATTCTACACATTCCAAACTCACTCAATCCATACCAGTACGAACCTAGGGAATTAGAATGCACAAGCAACACGAAAAACACCTCATAATACATCAATTACACATCAATTGAGATCATAGCAACATAGATATCATAGATTCAAACATAGAGATCAAACATCACACAATTGACTCAATCCCTAAACCTATCATATGACTCAATCGACCCGAATTCCACATCTATTCAGTATTATCAACCCCTAACCCGATAATAGATGATAATCAGATAAGTCCCCCCTTACCTTAGCCAAATTCTTGAACTCTTCCCCTTTCTCTGCTTCTGCACTTTCACGTTCTTCCTCTCTTCTCCTTTTCTGCTCTTTTCACGTTCTTTCTCTAATTTCCTCCTTTTCCTTCTTTTATGAAAAATAATATAATTTAGTAAAAAGGCCTTGTGACCAACACCCCTCCTTTTACTAACACTACCTCGGCCCAACTCTATTATTTTCCATAATTTTTAGAGAAATGTCAAATAATTCCAATAAAATAATTTAAATCCCAATTAAATTAAATTAAGGAAATTACGGATGTTACAAAAACCTTTTGGTTTGCAACCCTATTGCCTAAGTCCTTAGAAACAAAGGTTTGTGAACCAAAGATAAAAATAATCAAGAATATTCACATAACCTTAAGGCATCCCTAGTCCTAGGTGATATCTCAGATTAAATTGTCTAAAAACCTTAACAATCATAGTCCTACAAATTGTTAACCGTAGATCGATCTTTGTTTGTCCAACAAAGATAGCATAAAAACATTAGACAATTAAATTGCAAAACATGAATACTTGATTAAAGAAATACGTAGATCATAGAAATTACAATTAAAATCAGGGACACCCCCTGGCATTGGGGGGTTTAGCCTCTCATAATATTCAAGAAACCAAAATAAAAAAGTTTAGACATTTACAAAGATTAGGAGAACTCGGATCTTCAATGGTGTCCACCGTTTAATCTCTTTGTCTTCCAACAACTTGATGAAGCTATCTTTCTCTGCTCTGGAATCCTATCGTACGATCAAAAAGTGCCTTCCCCTTATCTCTCAATTCTCTTTTAATCCCTCTAGGTTTTCAGATCTCAGCCAGAATACCCAAATTGCCCCCAGAACTTTAAAATTGTAAAAACATAGAAAATCAAAAATTTTGTCCGCACAGGCTGACACGGCCGTGTCACTTGACACGGGCTGACCGTGTCAGCTTCTGCCACTTTTGGGGAGAATTCTTCAGTAGGTTGGACACAACTGTGTCACTTGACACGGTCTGAACGTGTCCGCCTCTGCCTCTTTTGGCTTTGACTTCAACATCAATGTTGTAGCGCTTTTCGTTAGCGAAATTTTGCCACCGGAACCGCGTCATTCCAAGTTACGAAGCTCCAGTTATGATCAAAATACTACACGCTTGTCACGATTTTCAGCTTCTTTTACACCAACACTTGTGCACTTTCCATCTGATCCAGAATTAACCTACAACCACCAAGTAGAGAGATCAAAAGCATCTAAAAAGACATGATAAAGGGCACAAAAACATAATGCAAGCAATTAACTAATATTAAAGGAATCAACGAAAAACTCTTGAAAACAACCACAAAGTGTTACCAAGTATGACGATCTTATGCCGAATTTATGACGAAATTAAGTAGAAATGGTGACCGATCAATAGCTCGTAGGTCAATTTGTTTAAGTACAACGTCGGTGTCATGCTCTGATATTGTAACACTTGGGGAACGCTGGTTTAGAGTTTATGATGATACTCTATTTTGTTGTTATCGGATTAATTTTGTGAGATATTGCATAGATGGTGTTATGCTTATCCGTTGATTAATGTTCCGCCTTGTAGAAACATGATTTTGTTAAATTGATGATTTGTCCCTAAGTGAAGCATGACAATTGATTTATGATAATTTGTTTTAAATTGAATTGTGCCACCCTTGTTTTCATGTTTTACTCTAAATTATTTTATTAATTTCCGCGGGATTTAGAGGGGTGTTACAGAGTTCACCAACTGCTCACTGAACATTCTTGATGCTTCACTTATAATTGCTTTTGTTGAGCGGTGGCACAAGGAGACATCTTCCTTTCATGTTCTATGTGGGGAAATAACTATCACTTTGGATGATGTCTCTTCCTTGTTCCATCTCCCCATCATCGGTAGATTCTTTACTGCTCTTGTCATGAACCAGATGACAACATTACTACATGTATAGATGATTTGCAAGTTAGTCAAGCAATCGTGCAAGAAAAGATTGAATTTAACAAGGGAGCTCAACTTCAGATGTCTAGGCTACGGGATAGGTACCACGATCTTGTGGAGGCACATAGGTATAGGGATCCAGCTAGGGAATATGATCTTACCTGATTAGATGGATCTTCATGGCCTACAATGGATTGAATCTTCAGTGAACAGTGGGGTGTACCTGCAAGGTACTCCGATGCCAAAGTGAGAAAAGATAGAAATCAAAGTGCAAGTACAAGGTAAGGAGAGAATGAATTATGCGACCTGGCCCTCTAAGGAAAGAGGGTATTTATAGCCTCCAGCGCTGAGCCAAGGTCTCGCTATTAGATTAGATACCCAGGCCCAATTCGGAGACTGCCAAGATCCTACGTGTGTAGTGGAGATCAGCACGTGGTCTCCATCCTGGGTCAACCGCTCCGAAGTTTAAGGGGAAACGCGGTCTCTCAGGGAGTGTGTGGACTCCGCTTTATTCAGAGGATTGGTGGTGAAGGAACCCTACAAGGAGGGAGTCCTCGGTGGAAGAAATGGCTAGAAGTGCTCGCAGGGAGCGCCTGCCCGGAGTCGGGCAGGTAGCATTGCTCGGGTCCTATCTTGCTCGACTGAGGGTTAGTGGAGTGGTTTGGCTGAGGGCCACGTGCTTATGCTTGTCTGACGGGAATTTTAGTCTGACCGACGTGCTTGCGGCCACGTGCCGAGGAGGAATGTCCCATGGGCTGAGAAAGATTTAGGCCTTAATCCCATTGGGATAGGCGTCGGCCCAGTCCAAAACAGGAGCCCCCCAAGTCATCGTTTCTTGGTAGGAAGCTGTGACTTTATATCTGCCCGGTGGCATTTTCGTTGGTCCTAGTCGGGAAGTCCAGGATGCAACACGCTCTTGAGGAAAGGACAGAGGTCGCGCATGGTAGGGAATTGCTGATGTGGCAGCCTATTAAAAGAATAATGATGACCTAAGGACTAGGGTATGATAGTGGTGGCGCTTAGGGAAGGCGTGTCAACCGACGTGACGCTTCGCATTCCGTGCATAAGTCTATAAGAAGGGGGCAAAACCCTCATTTGGGGTTTTACGCTCCTTCGGACTCTTTGCAATTTTTCTGCTCTTTCTCTGCTTCTGCATCAAGAACTAATGACATTCAACACACGTTCATCCTTATTTACAATGCAACCATCAGGTACGTTGCTACGATCTTCCTCTTTTCAGTTAGATTTTTGTACCTAGGGTGTTTTCGATGTTCCGGGGAAGCTTATCCCCGGTAGATTTATCCCTTTAGTCGTGTGTAATACGGTGAACTGACTTTTAAAGAAAAATGTCGCGGTAAGTAAGTGTCACCACCGACTTTTATTTTATCCAATTTATAGAAAGGCTAAAAGAACAGAAAAAGACCTTTTGAAAAGATTTTGAGTTTGAGGGGTAAGTTATACAAAGGGAAGGTTTAAAGCACCCTTTGTATCCATGGTTATCCATGGGCTCTTAATTGCTTATCTCACTTTTGAATTGTTTGAAAAGTTTGAAGTGTCGTGTGTGAATAGTAAATATTTCGAAGAAGAACTTTAGCTTGTAAATAAGCATAGTCTTTTTGAATTTGATTTTTGAAAAGAGTGGGAAAAAGATTTTGAATTTAGAGCAAGCAATTAGTAGCAACTACCCTAAGTTTTGAAATTTGTTCTTTTAGCTTTTCAAGGTGAAAGGGTCTGTCCATACCATGGGAGGGCAGGAAGTCTTTCAATTGGATGTTAAGGGTCATCGAGGTTTATCGTTCGCCACAAGACTGTCCCTGCCATGAAGAGGGTAGGTAGTTTAGGGGAAGGATATAATAGTCATTTAATATTTTTAGGCATCATGCGAGGATACCTTAGCAATTGGGACAATCATCTTTTACTGAGGCAACTTTGAGGGACTAGACGATTTTCAATCTCTTTAAGCAACCTTACTTTAGGTATCCTCAGAATCGAGGGACTTGACTATTATTTAGTATAACTAGTAGAAGACCCGTGCGTCCGCACGGTTAATTCAAATCTTAAAATGAATAATGTATTACAAACGCATAAAAAGAAGTTTAAAAATTTGAATGAGAAATGTTAAATTAAGATTCATAAAACATAATATAGATGTAAGGAAACTATATATAGTAGTTATTTAAAAAAAAGTTGGAAATGCAATAGGAAAAAGGGTATTATGGTGATAACGACCCGTGAAAGTAGTGAGTTTTCAGTGATAAAGTTCACATAAGAAATGTATTATGATGATAGTGACCCGTAAAAATAATGAGTTTCAATGATAAAATTCATATAAGAAATGTATTATGGTGATAGTGACCCGTAAAAATTCAATATATCTAATAAATATAAATATTTAGATAACCAAATTCACATAAGAGTTTCAATGATAAAATTCATAGGAGTTGGTAAAATCACCGTATAAGAAAATTAAGAAGTGTTCATTGAATTATAAGAAAATTCACCATAGATAGGACTTGAAACCTTTTTAATAGTTGAGAAATAATCGGGTTATGTTCTTAAATTTCTTATTCGGTGATTTTATCATAGGAGTTCCTAACTTAATTTTTTCGCACGGGCAAGTTCATTCATATATTATATCTTTGGGTAAGGTTTGGTTGTTGTTGATATATAACTGTTGTTATAAAAACACCAGTAAATGAAAATATTTCAAAATAAATATGTAGTAAATCACCAAAATGATAAATTTGATATATCTAATCAGGGCCGGTCTGACATTTCAAAGGTCTAGAACAAATAATAAAAATGGACCTCTAATAAAAAAATATAATTTTTAATATATATATATATATATATATATATATATATATATATATATATATATATATATATATATATATATATATATATATATATATATATATTAAACAATTGATATTGCATGCATTTGCTTTTTAAAATTGTAGTTTTTATCTTCTTTAAATTGTAAACAATATTCTTACAATTGATATTGCATGGATTTGGTTGATTTAGAATTTGGCTCTTGCTGCACCCTTTTTAGTCACCAAAACACGCAGCCCATGCCATTAGGATGGAGAAAATAGGAGTTCACATATCAAATATAGGTAGCTTGGAGACACAGTAACAATAGTCATGCTTTTTTCTGCTAGAATTGTGCTCAGTCTGTACAGGTTTCTGCCAAAAAGGCGTACCGAGCCTTAGACTTGGTTGTGTATTTAGTTCAAAAATAATTGACTATTAACCATGTACTTGGGATTAGTTGGACACAATAATAATAATAAAGTACTACTGACACAATTAGATGAGTTAAATTTTATTTTATTAAGAAATACATAAAGAATAAATCAAATCAAGTTATTAGGATACACATACACCAGCAAGAAAAACAAACCAAACTAATTAGACCCCTTAGTCTGTTTACTTTCAGATCCGAATATACAAACTAATTCAGCCCAGTTAAAATGCAGCAATATCTTTTTAATCTGACTGAAGCGCCTAAAGCAGGTTCTACATTTATCATAGGAGAGTTGCTTGCTTCCACACATAAAGCTGCTATTTGTCTACATCAAAACCTATTGATTTTCATTGATACCAGTGAGATATCTTGTCACTTCCTGTGCAGAATTAATATTTTTTTTATTATGCCTATCGATTATATTTTGAGTTGACATATAGCATGCTTTTTGAGAGTAGAGGAAATAATGCATCAAAAACAGGGGTTTTAATCCTCTGCAGTTAAAACCAACACAGTTTCATGCAGTCAATGATTTTGTAGTGCAATTTGAAGGATATGTTTGTCATTACATCTTTTAAATTGCATCTCCCTCTAAACCATTTTAACTTTATTGCACTTGAGTGCAGGATCCTGCAGTCATACTGACTGTGTCTGCAATGACATTGTACCTGTAAAGAGTTGTTCATGAAGTTGTGATGAGTTTAAGACAAAGTATTTCAATGTATTATTTTCTGTCCAAAAGATACAAAGAAAACTTTGGGGATAGTCTATATCCACCCATGAATGCTTAGAAAAAGAACATGTTTAGATAACAGTCTCAAATAATAAAGAACATAAATCATAGAAAGATAATTTGCACATATACCTCTATGGTGCCTTAAAGGGATTGTGCAAACCAAGTTTGGTACGGCTGGACAAGCTTTCTACAAAGGACTGATAAGCCAAATAAATGGAAAATTTTAGTCGACATCTCTGTCTTAAATCAACTAATGAATTCCAACAACTTATCAATTTCTTTCAAAATTGAAATTTGTGTTTGTTCTCTTTATTTATTCAAAAAATACTAAGAAACATGTTTCACATAGGTTTAAGCTTTAAACTTGAAACTCTTAAGAAATAGGTGTGTTCAGTGATGATTGATAAGGTTATGCCTCAAGCAGTGAGTATTTAGTAGTTTGAAGAGTAATTAAGTAGTTTGAAGAGTAATTAAGTAATAAAATGATAAATATTTGAATATTCATGTTATGTTTTTTACAAAACAAAATATGTCATAACAATTAAAAGAGTTGTACCTGGGAAAAAAAGCAGATGAAAACAGTCAAATACTTTTGATTGTAGTTGAGCATGAAAGTTAACTTTCATACCATTTTCTTGAGATTTAAATCAAAGTTTCATAAAACACTAATTATAATTTTGACATCATATTCAACGATGTTATAAGAAACTGTTGAAGAAGTAGATATTGAAATGAACAAACCTGTTTTGAGAAAATGTAATTTTGAATACTCTTGCCTCCAATAGAAAATCTATTATAGAACCAATTTCAACAAATCACATGCAATTGACAATGATTATGAAAAAAATCAAATTTTAATTGAGAAACTACATTGCCGTTGTTGTGAAATGTGGTGGAGCATGACAATTAACTTTCTTACCATCTGTATCATTTCCAAGTCGAGCTAAATATCCAAAAACTTTCTTCCCCCTTTCATTCACGATTGATTTGTGGGTTTGACGGAGGAAAAAAGATGATGGGGTGCGCTAGGGTTTAGTAGTGAGTATTTAGTAGTTTGAAGGAGGAACAGAGAGAGAAAGGGGGAAGACGAAGGGCCATGTCTGTTTCAGGTTGGATTTTCACGGCACGATGATTTAGGGTTTGCGAGAGAAGAGAATACAGAGAGAAAAGAGAAAGGGAAAAGAGAAAGTAGTACGGCGAGGGAAAAGAGAGAGAAAAGAGAAAGTAGTATATTGTGAGGAAGTTTTTCAAATTGGACCAATGAAAATCAAACACTTGTGGACATAATTTCAAAAGTGAATGGTTAATTTGTTAATTACTATAATGTCCTTTTTGTAGTGCAATTTAATTTTGAGGAAAGGGCATAATAGTCACTTTGGTCAATCTTCTAGTATTGGGTAGATAGTAGATTAGAGGCAACAGAATCATAAGGCAATAGGCAACAAAGGCAACAAGGCAACAAGAGGAATTACCCTAAAGGTGTGTGTGTGGCACAATCAAGTGATTAATTCAGATATTGTTATCTTGTAATTAGTGATCCAATTCAGTTCAAGGTTGCACTCCCTAAAACTACTAACCACGCAGTTTAAAATTGTAGAAATTAAAGGCAAAAAAAATAAAAGTCCTACGCTATTACAATAAACACCTGCGGGGAAGGGGAAATAAAAGACAGAAAATAAGAGGGAACAATAATTAGTCAAAATCCTTGAATGCCTTGATCTTCCTCGAACTCTGAAAATTAAAAGGAAAATAATAAGGGGTGAGTGTAGGAGAGAATCATTGACTGTTCGAGGCAAACCCTATTTTAGGCGAAGAGGAAAAATTAAAATTAAAATGATCTGATGGCGTGTGGCTGAAGAATCTTGGTTAATTCTGAAAATTAGCCACGAAGAAGAAAAAATGTTAGTGCATTAAAGACCTCAACAATTCTAACGTGACAGATCAAAAATTAAAATGGTAATAATTTAGGCAGCCAAAAGACAAGGCAAAATGCAAACCCTGAATGGGCCAAAAGTTAATTATGGTTAATAGAAGAAACAGGTAAAAACCTAGACTAGGGTTAATGGACAACACCTACCAGTAACAGTGATTAGTGGTCATGATGAAAAATAGCTAGAATAAAATCAGGGTTTAAAGCAATTGGTTTAAAACATGAAAAGTGAATAATTTTAATATATTTGAGAATTTAGGAAAATCGAAAGTTCGATTAAATAAATTAAAGAGTCATGAAAATATTTATTTAATAAATAAAATATTTAACTAAACACAATTTTACTAATAAAAATAAGATAGAAAGAAAGAAAACAAAAGAGTTTATGTAATAAAAAATAAAAAAATTGAAAATAACTTAGCTCTGATCCTGTGTTGTGAGATTTTGGGTGCCTATGGTGGACCATCAGCTTGCAGGGCATTGGATTTGTGTTGGACTAGGTCTAATGGCCAGCTGGTGAGAGCGAATGGTAGTTGCATGTGGGCGTGTGGTACTGGAACACATGAAAGACTATTGTAAAAATTAATTGTCGCCTAAGGGAATCGAGCACATGTGTTGTCAGTTCCAATCCTTCTCCTTGCCAATACACCAATGCACGTTTGTTGTTATTGGATCAAACAAAAAACAATAAATAAGTAAACAAATACTAAATAGAAAAAGTCAGACAAATTCAGAGTGGGACCCCCCTGCTGTACGCGCGGCCAATAGGAAGTGGAGAGAGGAGGTTAGAAATTTTGAACAACGAACAGCATTTTGACACGTCCATGGAGAGAGAGAGCTCATGTAAACCATCCAATGGTATGGCACGAAGCCTCCACGCGTGCTTCTAACATTGTTCTTCTTCTTCATGTGTACCTACGGAAATAGCCGCGAAAACTCCTTCGACTTTTCCTGCGGAAATTCCCACGCATCCAGGAGCAGCCATGGCAAACCTTCAAAACCTGGATAAATCAAAAGGGCACAATGCCAAACTAACCCAGATCCACTAAAATAGCTTCTGCGAATTCTATGGTCGTGTTTGTTTAAGCTAAACACGTCTGGAACCATGGATACGAAGTCTTGCAAGCATGAAACCCTAGTAATGGTAGTCCATGATTCAGGGCCATAAACTTAAAGGTTCTACGTTAGACCTGCTCTAATACATCTCTGGAATTTTTTAGTATCATTAGTTCTTATTATAATGCAGCGTTAATAAGAAAACGAAAACAAGAAAGTATGGATGAACATGAGGATCATAGCATATGTGTTTTAACAATTCTACCACTTACTTATTGACTCGATCTTACTCTTCGAAGCCTTGGAGACGGAATGGATTGGCTAGGAAGCTCTGAAACTTTCTTGAAACAAGAAAACGAAAACCTCACCTTCTTTGGTTTTTTCTTCTTTTTGAAACCCTATCGTTGGCCACCAAATTCGTCCCCTCTTGATGTGTGAATGTTATGCTTATATATGAGTGAGATTAGGGTTGAGAATAGACTTGGATATGGAGTGATTGGTGAGAGAAAGATTTGAGAAAATATTTGATTGAAATTTGCATAAAAGCTTACTATTTTGGTTCAATCTTCTTTCCACCCTTTATTCACGTGTATCTTGGCCTTCAAGTTTGTTTTGATTGACAAATAATGTTTGGAGAATCATATAATATCTTTTACTACTAAACCATGATTTTATTTGATTTTATTTTGACTTTAAATAGATAAAATCAAATATACATAAAATAAAACCATGAAAATAGATAGTAATTGATCCATGGGCCCCCTTTGGATGATTAAGCTAAATTCCATGAAGTAATTCGAATATTTTTATATTTTATTTGATTTAATTAAATTTTAAATGAATAAAATCCAAATAAAATAAATAAATGTTATAAAAATAAATGAATGACACCATGGGTCCCTTTTTAGGTCATATTCATGTTTAGAATCCAAAACTTGGGCCCATTAGCTTAAAAGTCAAAAATTGGTCAATTAGGGTCTCATGTTTTTCTCCATTTTTAGCCAACTTGTGCAACTTCATATCTCTCTCAATTTTGATCCTAAAAAGGTTTTATAGGACTCTTTGGAAAGCTTAAGATGTCTTCTACAAGCTCCTTTTGGTTTCATCTCAATTGATTCTACCATGTTCATGTATCACTCTTTTTAAAAAAAGTGTCTTTTTGTTGACTTTTGAAAGGACTTGTAATGTTTTGACTTATATCTCTTATGCGGAAGCATTTCTTGACATCGAGCCCAACATCAAAGTTGTAGAGAATGAAATTTCCTTGAGAATAGGATTTGGTTGGGAAATTTCTGATGAAACATGTGAAAGTTATGATCAGTCAAAGTTGGGTTGACTTTCTCCTTAAAAACCCTAATTTAGAAACTTTTGACTTTGTTGATTTCCGATCTTTTCTTGATGAATCATGATCAATCCTTGATCAAATGATGAATGATACTTCAAAATAAGGTTGTTGACAAAAAATCAGGAGCTTTGACTGTACTTTGACCACAGTTGACTTTTAGGTCAAACTAGTCGACTATTGACTTTCTGAGCAATTGAGTGGTCAATCCTTAGAATTGAAACCTGAATTTTGTCATAGAGATAGTTTGAAACATAGGAAGTCATATGAAGTCCATTGGAGATCTTGGTTCATTCATTTTCTTCAGAGAAATCAAAACCTTAGTTCAGGAAGTCATTGCTTAGGAGAGTATGCCTTTGAGTCTTGAACTTTGGTATGAGCTTGAAAGGAGAAATGAGATGGGAAAATTTTGGGGTATGACATCGTGATCTAGGGTAAAATCTTCAAGAGGTTTTGGGGGTTCGCAGAAGATTCTGTGCGAGGAGGGAGCTCCCCGAATGGTTTATGTAAAAAAGTACTTAGGAAATTTAGTTGTCCTCAGAAGATTTAAGGGTCCCCTCGGGACATTCATGTTATTTCTCGAGGAGCCTCTGCTTTATTTTAGCAAATTTATTTTGCTCCTGGGAGATGCGTCTTAGATCCAGGGATATTAATCTTTTTTCCTGGGGCCACGTCCCTCGCTCATCAGTTAAAACCAAACGCTTTTGGAGTTCATGAATTTGACAAGTTAGGTGCATGGATAGGATACCCATGTTCGACTGGCGCTTCGAGGGGTTAGATAAGGGTTTGGTCGAGGGCTCGCGTTGCCTTTTGCTCTGCCCTTTCACTTATCTTGCAGTGGAAGGGTGGATTTGATATGACGTCGAATTCACTTATTTCCTTCTGCATGCAGGTGATCCGGCCGCCCAAGAGGAGGCAATGCTTTCATCTGAATCCAAGGAAGATATCCCTTTGTTTGACTCGGTGACGGATTCAGGTTTGGACTGGGTCACTAAAGAGCCGAGGGGAGTTGCCTCACGTTATGCCCACTATTTAACTGGTGCTTTCTGGGTGATCGAAGAGAGGGGACCAAGTAGCCCTCATAATTGGGCCGTTAGCTGCCCGCTCTCCACCAACCGGATATGTTCTGCATTTCCTAGGGATCGTTTCGCCATGTACGAGTATATCTTCAAGGAAGTTGGATTCCGGCTCGCCTTCTCCAACTTTCAAATTACGCTATTGGTGAACCCTAACCTAGCGCCTTCTCAACTTCATCCGAACACTTTTGCTTTTATGCGGGCGTTCGAGATCGTGTGTGATTATCTGCGCGTCGGGGCCACGACGTCGTTGTTTTTTTTGTTGTTTCTAGATTCAGCGGCAGTCAGTAGGGGGACGACACAGCTGGGTCTCTTTTCGAAATGCCGACCGTAGGCTTTTTAAGATTTTTGTGGATTTTGTCAAGGATTTTAAAGACAGGTACTTCATCGTTTGTCCCGAGAGTGAAAATAGTGTACAATTCAGTCTTGAGGTTACTTTTCGTCACCGACGAGGATGGTCAGAGGGTCCTTGACGAGCATGGTCATGTTAAAACCAAGCTGACGTCATTGTTCCCTTATTGGTGGTCGAGATCGCATTTCCTCAACAACCCCAAGGACTATGCCTATGAGGACGAAGACATGGATGATCAGGACGCAGCGGCTTATGCTTCCCTGTGCAGCTATGTAGAAGGTTTCAACTTGGCCCAATGGGTTACGAGGGCAGGGGACTCGGTGGTTAACGAGTAGGGTGAGACCATTTAGGAAGCTCGGGCCATAAATACCAAGGCCCTTTTTTCTTGTATGATGGTCGAGGAGGCTAGGGCTTTGTTAGGTCGTTCACATTTTTTCTTTGTTTTGTAGTTATCTTTTATTTTGTCTAGTGCTGACTGGTTTGTTTTATTCTGCAGATAGCATGCCGGCGGCCAACGACAAACTTCTCAAATTGGCGCAGGATACCAGGAAGCCGAGGAATAATAAGCTGACCAGGATCGGGTAGCAGGAGAGTAACAACAGTGGTTCTCCTCACACTGTCGTCAACCTCGACCAGGAGACCACTGGGACTGAAACTAGGCGGGGAAAAAGGCATCGTGACAGGGATGCTGATGTCGTCCTGGAGGAGAATCAGGAGCGGGGGTTTGTGATGCCCCCTGTTTCTCTGAGCCTCGATACTTTGGCCGATTTCCCTTGAGCGTGTCTCCAGCATACAGCCAGAAGATCGAGCAAATTGACCCTAGTGCTCGCGTGAAGCAACTTTCTGATGATGGCTCTTCTATGATGCGGGTGCTGGAGATGGTGCAAGTCTTAGCGCAGGGAAGAAAACTCTCGATGACCGACCTGAAGAAGGCCCAAGATGCCCAGAAGGACATTGAAGCTGAAGAAGGATAAGCTGAAGAAGAAAATTGAAGAGCTAGAGAAGAAGGTCGATGAATAAGAGAAGGAGAAGAAGAAATTGGTAGAGGATCTGAAGGCCGGGTGGAAGGCGGCCGATTATGAGCCTGAAGATGTGAAAGGGCTGGAAACTCGGGCCGGGCTAGTCGAGAAGATCGAGGCCCTACGACTCGATTGCTTCGTGATGGGTAAGGTCGGCTTCGAAATCACGGTGGGTCAGCTGAAGGTCCTGAATCCCGGGCTTCACACCGAGGGTGTCGGGCTAAGGTGGAAGATCATCGCGTAGCGGATGATTTCAGTCTTACCAGAGGAGGATGAAGAAGAAGAAGAATAGTTTGATCCAGGCCTGCGTGTCCATTTATGTTCGGTCTCCGTGCCACTTTTGATTACTATTTAGACAGGGGCTTTGCCCGTTTAAAATTTTTTTCTTTTGGGGGCCTGCGTGCCCGTACTTTTTGTAATACCCGAATATTACCGACTGTTTTGGTCAGTTTTCTTTTGGTTGAATTCTACTCGTATTAATTTTTCGCATACTTAAGTGTTTACTTTTTCTAAAGTATCTGTCCATGCATGTTGAATTTTTATTTTTGCAAGTGTTGTATACTTGACCCAAGTTTTGGTTAGAGTTGCTCGACCATAAATGCCCGGTTGTGTGGGGAACAGGCTGGGGTAGCAGAGCGGGTCTGTCAGATAACGAGAATGAGGCCGCGATTGGGGTCAAGTGCTCGTGGCGTGAACGTTCCCATCGCGAGCTGGGGTTCTGTAGGAAAGGTACAACGGCGGCGAATCTAGGTGTAACTTTCCCCGCCGGACGAACATGCGCTCGTGTGAGCATGAGTAAGCCCGTCGTTTTACTGGAGATGTGTGCGTCCGTACCACGACGCGAGTCCTTACCCGAGGAGGATACGTTGTCAGTGAGTGTCCGTCGGATAGAGATTAGTTGATTTAGCTGTAATATTGTCTGAGTTTCTCAGCATTCCAGGGTCGAGCAGGTTTTTCCCCGAGCAGGTTTTCGAGGTAGTAGGAACCATTTTTTCGTTTTTTCATAGACTCGGTAAGGGCCTTCCCAATTGGGAGCGAGTTTGCCTTCGCGCGAGTCCATCGGGTTTCTGCATAAGACCAGTGAGCCGATTTCGAACTCTCATCTTATGACTTTCGAGTCGTGTCGCAGAGTTATTTGCAATTTTAATTTTGTTTTGTGGAGGAATGCTCATGGTCTAATTTCTTCAACCAGGTCGAGCTCCTCCCTCATAGCCTCGTTGTTCCATTCCTCCTCAAACGGGGATTCGGTATGGCGAGATGGTTCTCTGATCTCCATGGGGATGACTGCCTCGGTTCCATATGTTAATCAGAACGGGGTTTCTCCGGTGGTCGAATGTAGTGTTGACATGTAGGCCCATAGCACGCTATGCAATTCCTCGACCCAACCTCTTTTGGCTTCGCTTAACCGGCGTCTCAGTCCTAAGAGGATTACCCTGTTTGCGGCCTCGGCTTGTCCATTGGTCTGAGGGTGCTTGAACGAGGTGAAATGTTGTTTGGTCCCGATCTTGGCTATGAATTCTTGAAATTTCCTTTCGGTGAACTGCGTTCTGTTGTCGGTCACTATCGCCTGTGGTACCCCAAAGCGGACGAGCACGTTCCTTCTATAGAAGCAGAGTATGTTTTGCGCTGTGATTTTTGCGAGCGCTTCGGCTTTGACCCACTTAGTGAAGTAGTCTACGAAGATGATCAGGTATTTGTTTTGGTATGAACCGATGGGGAAAGGTCCAAGGATATCCATCCCCCACCAGGAAAAGGGCCATGGGGAGGAAAGTGATTTTAGCTTGTGAGGTGGAGCTAGATGCATGTCGGTACGGTGTTGACATTTGTTGCATGGTCGGCTAGTAGTAGCCTGCTCGTAGGGCTTTTCGAGCTAGGGAGCATCCGCCGAGATGCTGGTCGTTTATGCCTTCGTGGAGCTCTTGTAAGATTTCGTAGGCTTGGGATGCGTCAATGCACTTGAGTAATGGGATAGAGAATTCGCGCCTATATAGCTTGTCTTCGACGATGACATACGAGCAAGCCCTTCTTTTGGTCGAGAAGGCTTCTTCCGCATCGGTAGGAAGTTCTCCTTTAGTGAGGAAGTTGTATACTGGGGTCATCCTGCATTGGATGTCTCCTATTGCATTTACCTCGAGTAGAGTGGCATGTGCGCCTACGCTCAGTCTTGAGAGGATTTCCTGGATCACAGATTTGTTACCCCCTTATTCCTAGTGCTCGCGAGCTTAGATAGAATGTCTGCACCGGTGTTGTGTTCGCAAGGAACATGTTTGACGTCTGCTCAAGCGAAATTCTTCATTTTTTCTTTGACAATGGTTAGATACTCGATGAGGGTTTCGTTTTTTGCCTGGTAATCTCCATTGACTTGAGAGGCGATGAGGTGGGAATCAGTGTAAATTTCTACCTCTCGGGCTCCGATGTCCTCAGCCAGGCGTAGCCCAGCGAGGAAGGCCTCGTATTCAGCCTGATTGTTTGAGGTGGGAAATGACAGACTAGGGAAACCTCGATGACAAGGCCTTCCTTGTTTTTGAGGATAATGCTGGGCCCGCTTCCCGAAGAGTTAGAAGCTCCATCGATGAAGATTGTCCATATGTCGGCTGCCAAGGGATGGTGTTCATTCGCTGTCATTACAGCGACAAAGTCGGCCAGGACTTGTGCTTTGAGAGATTTTCTGCTCTCTTATTAGACATCGAACTCAGACAATTTGAGTGACCATTTGAGCATTCTTCTGGCCATGTCTTGTCGACCAAGGAGTTACTTGATAGATTGGTCGGTTCTGACGACGATAGTGTGGGCTAGGAAGTAGTATTTAAGCCTTCGAGCGGAAGTGATCAGATTCAAGGCGACTTTCTCAATTTGCTGGTGCCTGACTTCCGGTCCCTGGAGTGCTTTGCTGGTGAAGTATACGGGTTTTTGACTGTCTTTAGTTTCTCATATGAGGGTTGCGCTGACAACTTCGTTCGAGACGGCAAGATAGAGGTATAGTGTTTCCTCGTCGTCTGGTCGAGTGAGGACCGGGGGTTGGGATAGGACTCGTTTGAGATGGAGGAGGGCTTGTTCGCACTCCCCGGTCCATTAGAAGGATGCTTCTTTTCGTAGGAGTTTAAAAAATGGGAGGGCGTGTTGGGCGGATTTTGCAACGAATCTCGACAAAGCGGTGAGCATTCCATTCGGTACTTGAATGGATTTCTTCGTGTTTGGGATGGGGATCTTGGAAAATGCTCGGAATTTGTCGGGGTTGGCCTCGATTCCTCGTTCGGTGAGGTAAAAACCGAGGAATTTTCCTGCTCGGACCCTGGATGTGCATTTCTCTGGGTTGAACCTCATTTTGCATTTTTTTGCTTGGTCGAAGACACGTTCGAGGTGATCGGTGTGGTCGATGTCTCCTCGTGATTTGACGATCATATCGTCCATGTACATTTCGAGGGTGTCACCGATATCCTCCTAGAACACTTTATTCATCATGCGTTGGTACGTAGCTCCGACGTTCTTAAGTCCGAAGGGCATTACATTGTAGTAATAGTTCCCTGACTCGGTCATGAAGGTCGTGCATTGCTTGTCGCATTTCTCCATGGGAAATTGATTATAACCTGAATATGCATCCATAAAAGATTGTAATTTATAGCCGACCAAGTTGTCGACCAGCCTGTCAATATTAGGTAAAGGATAAGCATCATTGGGACAAGCCCTATTAAGATCAGTATAATCAACGCACATTCTACATTTTCCATTAGATTTTTTAACAAGTACAACGTTTGAGAGCCAAATTGAATACTTGGCCTCGGAAATAAAATTTTCCTCTAGGAGGTCTTTTATAGCTTTCTCGGCAGCCTCCGCTTTCTCGGGAGAGTGCCTACGTCTACGTTGTACTACTGCCCTAGCGGCTGGATCAATGGTCAGTTGATGACAGGCAACCTCAGGGGTCTGCATTGTTGTGCAGGCAGGTTACGAGCTGCTTCCGTGGGAGGTCGGGGAGCCCTTTCCCAATCTTCACTCCTTTGTTGGGATCATCGCCGAGGGGGATGAGTTTGAAGTCCCCGTCTGGGATCGGTTGGACAAGGTGAACAGTTTCTGGCCGGGGCTCCTCTCGGTTCTTCAGCTCATCTTTGGTGAAGCAGGCGTCGAGGTGTACCGAGCTGGCGTTAGGTTGTGCCTTCGGCTCTTCGCGGGTAGGCTTGTCTTCTGCTCAAGCCTTCTTGTTGGGGATGATCAATTCGTAACTCTTTACGGATGCGTCGAAGACCCCCCTAGCAGCTTCAATGTCAGTGTTAATTATCGCCACTCATCCCTTTCTAGTGTAGAATTTCATCTTGAGGTGGACGGTGGATGGCACGACGATCATCTCGGCTAGAGTTGGTCGACGGATAATGCAATTGTAGAGAGATTTGCAGTCGATAACCAAGAAACGGGTCTTCCCTTGTCTTGAGGCTTCGCCTTCTCTGAGTGTAAAGATTAGTTCGACAAAACCCCAGAGTCCGGTCGTGGTGTCGTTGAAGCCTTGAAGGTTGGATCCCACATAGGGAGTCAGGTGGGACTCATTAAGTTGGAGTGTTTTGAACAGTTGGGAATACATTATGTCCACCGAGTTGCCCTCGTCGACGAGAATGCGGTGAACATCGAAGTTGGCCATCCTTGCTCGAATTAGTAAGGGTATGTTACCGTTGGGTGAACCTTCGGCACCTCCTCGAGGTAGAAAGTAATGGGCTCAGACCTTCCCTTGACTTTGCTGAGAGTGGGACCCAAGTCGGAGTTGGCGGTGATGAGTTCATCAAACTTTCTTCTTACAGAGCCGATGTTGAGTTGGCCGAGATCGCCGCCGTTGGAGATCACCATCGCTGAGGGGAAATTCTCCCAACGACTGAATGCAGCAGTGAGTTTTTCCGAGGGGAGGAAATCCTCTAGACGGGAAATGCAGAAAGCGGCCTGGAGGGGTCCTTGGTCGGGGGATCTTCCTTCATCGGGATCATCATTTCGGGGCTCCTTTCGTAGGGGGTCTCCCCTCTTAGTGTATTTTGAGAGGCGCCCTCCTTGATCAGAGTCTCGATTGCATCTTTAAGGTGAACGCAATCCTCGGTAAGGTGTCTGTGACTCTTGTGATATTTGCACCATTTAGATTTGTCTGTACCTGGTCGTGGCGGATTTGGCTTCGGGGCATGCACGCTGGAGTTTTTGAAGTCGGTACTCTTGCACTCGGCCATTACACGCTCGCGGGAAGCGTTCAATGGTGTATACTCGATGAAGCGACTGGATGGTCCCCTTTGGTCCTTCGTTTCCCGAGACCTGTCATCCTTTCTTTTTTTGCCTCCTCTACGAGGAGGGAAGTCGTCATACCCTGAGTTCTTGGTGATAACACGAATTTATATGATATATTTGACTTAATTTCCATAAATAATGTTAGTATTTTTGCTTAATTTAGTTATTATATTATGGTATTATGCTGGTATATTTCATTGTTTCAGGTATTACGTCTTTGCGAAAATATTTGTCAAAAGAAGAAGAAACAAGGCAAAAAATTGATCTATAATTAATTAAGAGAAGAAAAAGGAGGTGCAAAACAGGAGACTGGAAATAAAAACGTGAAAGACTCCTTCTTCTGAGTGGAGACGCACGTCTCCGCTTTCTTTGCTTTTGCCACTACATTCATGGAGAACAACGCGGAGACGTGAGAACCATATTTTGAGAAGGCCGTTACACTACTTGACATATAAATATCACACTGACGGCAGAGGAAAAGGATCCAAATTTTTACCCAAGAATTGCATTATCGTCTTTTATTTTCCCAGTCAAATTACTTTCCAGCATTTTTATTATGTTATTTTCATTCCCAGTTTTATTTTCTCATAGCAATTTCTACACCAGAAATTGCTTTGAACCTTTGATTGTTCTAACCTTACGTTATATTTAAATCCTTTTTATTTCTTGGTTTAATTTCCCACTGTTTAATTTTCCTTTATTCAGGTTTCTTATTTACATTATTTATTTCTTGTATGATTATAAATTGTATGCCAATTAATATGTCAAAAATTATAAACCTAAATCATTTTTGCATGTTTAATTTAATTAATATGTCTGGTTAAATTTACCAGATATCGGTATGTAAATACATCTAACCAAGAGATCCGAAATAAATTGGCTTAAATATTGTTTTATTAAAAATCACCTTTTTCTGGTTTAGTGTCTAATTGAATATATTAAAGTTTATTAAAATCAACAAAGCAGAAGTTTGATATTTAAAACCAGATAGTGGACACTAGGAATTAGGTTTAAGGACTGCGAGAGCGTATTAAAACTAATTATATATTTATTTATTTTCAAAAATTGTTTTTAAACTCGGCGGGACAGCGAGAGCGTACCTTAGAGAATATATTAGCATAATCTAAGTCAATAGAGCAAGAGTTTGAGACAAGGGTTTTAAAGCAAATAACATTTACATGAAAAAGGCATTTTATTATTTCCGTTGTTTTCAAAAATCGTTTCTAAATATGATGGGACAGCGAGAGCGTACATTAAGAGTTAGGATCGTAGTCTAACTCAATCGAGCGAGAGTTTGAGAGGAGGACATTTAAACGAACGTATTTAATAAATATTTTTTATTTACGAAAAACTCGGCCAATGAAATTTCGGATCACCTAAGTTGGACGAATTACATACCGATATCCGCGCATCATTATATTATCTAGATTTAAGATTTTAGTTTCCCCATTCACAAACAATTAGAAATATCATTAGCCTTAGCTTTACATAGTAACCTTAGATAACGGTAGATCGATTCATAGTCCCTGTGGATTCGATATCTTTTAAAACTACACGACACGATTGTGCACATGCAGTCTTTAGATTAATAGACACATAAAGTCGCGATCAAGTTTTTGGCGCCGTTGTCGGGGACTATTTAAGTCGATATTGTAACTCGCTGTTACACCGTAGAGACTAGGGCAAAAACCTTTTCCTTTTCTTTGAACGATTGTATGCTAAATACTCGTTTACAAGGAGGGGAATTAATACAACGAATCAACGAAATCGAACGTTTTATTAACGTAAGGGTCGAATACATCATCTTCCCGAAGTAGAACCAATTCCAATTTCCCAAGAATTGATTCCTACCCCTAAAATTTTAATTCAGAAATTATAAATGGCCCAAAATCGTTCTCTTCGAGATTATGCTGCCCCATTTCGAGCTAAACCGCACTGAAGTATCGCACCTTCCGCGATTGAGGCAAACAACTTCGAACTAAAACCTTCACTAGTGCAAGCTGTCCAGCAGAACCAATTCTCTAAAAGCCCTGTGGACGATCCTAATCTCCATTTATCCGTGTTCGTGCAATACGCCGACATTGTCAAGGCTAACAATGTCAGTCCCGAGGCGATCCGATTATGCCTTTTTCCTTTCTCCTTGAGAGATAGAGCTAGAGCGTGGCTTCAATCTTTACCCTCTTGTGAATACAAGATTACACTCAAAGATGTTTTTGATTCATGGCAAACCCAAATAAGCATTCAAACAACAAGGCGGAAGCAGAAAACTCAAAGAAAAGCAAGCATTGATCACTCATGATAGTACAGGTTGATCTATTATACTTATAGGTCGACTCAACACAAGCAGATCAAGAAGAATGCAGAAAACTAGCAGTTAGGTCGACCTACTGTCAACCCAGGTCGACCTAAAATGGAGAAAAATCCATATACTTCTGCTAGGTCGACTCACACATCATCTAGGTCGACCTAAATTGATGAAATTTGCATACCAGCCTGCTAGGTCGACCTACACAACAACTAGGTCGACCTAATCTGAGAAAATGTCCCCAGAATGCATTTGAAGAGGATTCTGGTCGACCTACTCCTTAAACAGGTCGACCTAACTGGGAGCAAAATTCTGCAAGCTCTGCTAGGTCGACCTAAGCACTACAAGAGGTCTACCTAACTGATCAAGAATGCCAAAAATTCTGTTTCTCTCATCTCCAACTGTTAAGCTATCATATATATTGTCCAAGGTTCATTATTCAAAGCAACACCAACGACTGAAAGATACACAAAGGCTTCTCATCTTCGTTCTTCATCATCTCCAACACAATTACACATAATCATTCTTGCGTTGAGGGTTAGTGATCGAGTTCGATAACGTCCATGGAACGGAATTGAAGATTCCTAGTGGGTGAAGATTTGTAGGGTTTTTGGTGAATAAAATCTGCGGGTTTTGTCCTCCAAGATAGGTGTTTCTTGGGGGTTTTTATCAAGAGGCTTCATCGAGGATCCGGCTGAGTGTGAAGATTGAAGAACAAGGGTTCGAGGGAATTGAAGACACTGCAGAAAGGGATCAAAGTGAAGCTCTTGGATAACCTTGATCTGACTCAAGATTAAGGGGGAAGAAGATTCAAAGGATCGACATAATTGGTTTATGGTTTATCGCTTTGTTATCTTCTTTGTATATACTACTTTCAACATTAATGAAAGATTACCCAATTTCAGTTTGGAATTGGGGGCAGACGTAGTCGTAGCGAGGACGATCGACGAACTGCCTAAACAAATATCGTGTTCTTGTCGCTTTTACTTTTTCATTTACATTTTGTTCATATTTGGTTATAATAGCAAATTGATCAACGATTCGAGTGTTAAGATTGTGAATTAAGAACTTACATAAACATCACAATCCACCACACATTGAATCACCTTCAATTTGATCATTGTCACCAAGTGTTTGTATATTTGTTTCTATCACTCTTACTGCATTGCAAACATTGTCCATCATACAAGAAGTAAATCTGATTTTCAATAAGAGCAACGTTTTGATTCTGCAACGTATACTCTTATCACTTATCTCAAGTCTTTGACTGGTTTTAAACACATATATAATCGTTTCGATAGTGGTTCGGAATAGACGCGAGTCGATTCAGAATCACTTCCGCTGAAAAGTCGTTTAACTCCGTAAAACTGTGAACGATCTATTCACCCCCCCCCCTCTAGATCCCAAGGCCAGCGTCTAACAAGTGGCATCAAGAGCTCTGGTTTATTCCGTGCTACGTGAAACACTTATTGGAAAGATGGCTTCCGGACCTAAAGGGGCTCACAATAGAGCTCCAGTTTTCAACGGTGAAAACTATGGCTATTGGAAGGATTGTATGTGTGTCCACATCAATGCAATTGATAGGAACATCTGGACAGCTATTGTCAATGGTCCCTTTCAGATCACCATGACAAATGCAGCTGGTGCAGTTGTTCCAAAACCAGAAAATACTTGGGATGCTGAAGATGAAAAGAGATATGCATACGATTGGAAAGCGAGAAACATTCTAATCTCAGCTCTAGGAGTTGATGAATACTATCGCGTTTCCCATTGTAGATCAACTAAAGCTATGTGGGACACATTGCAAGTTGCCCACGAGGGAACGGATGATGTCAAACTAGCTAGGATCAATACGTTAACTCTTCCACATGGAAGATGGTGAATCCATCGAAAACATGCAGAAGAGATTCGTTCACCTGAAAAATCGGTTAAATTCTCTTGATAGACCTGTTTCCAATGCAGTTGCTACTAACAAAATCTTAAGATGCTTGAACAGGGAATGGCAACCCAAGGTTACAGCAATAAAGGAAGCAAATGATCTAAACACCTTAGACATTACCACTCTCTTTGGTAAACTAGAGGAACATGAACAACACCTTAAATGCCTTGACATGCTTGAGAAAAGGGCAAAGAAAGAAAAGAACATGGAGAAAGAGGTAGAGAAGAAGTCAATAGCTCTAAAAGCTTCAAGCTCCAAGACCTCAAGACAAGAGCCAAAGGATAGTGATACAAGTGATGACGAAGACTCCGATGATGAGGAAATGGGACTGTTTGTGCGAAGATACAACAAATATCTAAAGAAAAATGGAGCAAAACATTCTGACAAAGGCTTGATAAACTATAGAAAGCAATCAAACATGTTCAAACAAGATGACGACAACAAGGGAAAAATCAAAGGTATTTGCTTCAATTGTGGGAAAGCCGGTCACTACAAACCGGATTGTCCATACCTTAAGAAAGAAAAGGAGAAGAACCAAAGCAAAGGTCATAACAAATCTAAAAGAGCCTACATAGCATGGGAAAGTGATTCATCTAGTGAAAGCTCATCAAACGATGAAGAAGAATCAGCAAACCTATGTTTCATGGCTCATCAACACAAGAAAAAGAAAGCTGTAAGTCATCTTAAACCTGAACTCGTAGGTAAGGTATATCATTCTCAACTAAAACTTGCTTTTGAAGGATTACATAGAGATGCAATTAAAGCTTTCAAACTTTTAGCCTCAAATAAGAAAATTGTAAGTATCAGATATGCCTAAGAGGGGGGTGAATTAGGTACTTTATAACTTTTTCGGTTTTATGGTGTAAAGTGATTATTTTTCTGGTTTATGGTAATGTTATCAAAGAATGTAAAGTGCAGAAAAATAAATGACACAAGGATATATCCTGGTTCCACTCACAAACCGAGAGTACTCCAGTCCCCTTACGCAGTAAGAGATTTCAATATAGTTGGTATCTTGTACAAGCCTAACCAAACACCAAGAACAATCCTCTTGGACCAAGAACAATCCTCTTGGATTTTTCACTAAGACCACTTATGAGAACAATCCTCTCAAAGTGTCTAACTTGTTTCCAACAATCCTGGATAACAAGAATACAACAAGTATTTTGATTTTGTATAAGAGTTTGAATAAAAGAATAATGTATCAATCACTTGATTGATCTTCTCTACCAATCATGCAATTTATAAGAATAACAAGTGCTCAAATGTTGATGGATATGATATGAATTTTCTGTTTATGATTTATGAGACAATGCAGAAAATTCTTGTGAGAGTTTGGTAATCACAACACTTGAATGAAAATTTTATGATATAGAATGATGTTAAATTGCAATAGGAAGAGGTGATTTGAATTCTGAAAATATAGGATATATATAGTGTCTTAACACCCCTAGGAATGAGTATGATATAATGAAAGGGTGCAAAGTTTGATGGTATAGAAAAGGTTCACGTTCAAATTGTAAACACACTGTTTTTTGATTCTGGAACGATGGAAATCGATTTACCATTATGGGAAATCGATTTCCCTGAAACGTTGTGCCTTAAAATTCAAAAACTGATACTGGAAATCGATTTACCACCACAGGAAATCGATTTCCACAAGCAAAAAACAAATTTTCAGAAACTGATTTGGCTGGGCACGCATAGGAAATCGATTTTCACTTATAGGAAAGCGATTTTCAGTTTGAAAAAGTTAGAAAAACAGAATTTTTAACAAGCCAAAATGCACATGATTTGAGGATGATTTTGAGCACTTATTTTATTCTTATAAGAACATGTTTGTACCTATTTGAAAGATGAGCTTCATAAAGTCTTCAAGTGATCTTGTATGTTGACAATCTTCTTTTGACTTTAGTAATTTGAGTAGTTCAATCTTTGATACATCCTTTCTTGATATTTATGAGTGCACACATGTTGTCTTCATCAAAACACATAACATTTGGAGAAGCTTGCAATCACATTCTCCCCCTTTTTGATGATGACAACCAATAAGCTTTAAAAGTGATTTTTTGCTTGACAAGTCCTTATGCTCCCCCTATGTTGATGACTCCTCTTTTAACAAAGTGTTTATCATAACTTGAATGAGTCTTGAGACACATTTTTCTATCCATGAGGCTGCATAATTTGGACTAAAAAGCAACAAACACAAGTTTCTTCTCCCCCTTTGTTATTATCAAAAAGGATGGGGAAAAGAGGTAAAACATGGGCAAAATATATATAATGCAATATAGTAAAAATGAGACTTAATAACACAAATAAACATAGCATAATAATAATAATAATTTTGTCTAAACCATAACCATAACATAATACTATTAATTATGTCTAAAAAAGAACTTAAAACCATAAACATAACATAATGAAAATTGTCTAAACTACCACAAAAACATACTAAGAATTAGAACATAAGACACATAAGAGAACTAATCACTAGCATCCATCTCTTCATTTCCAACATCTTCTTCTTCTTCTTCATCTCCGGAATTCTCAAGTTGTTGTTGAAGTTGATCAAAGCGACGATTAAACTCATTCCGGGTTTTTTGATGTTCATGAATGTTACGGATTTCCATTTGGAGAAGTTTCTTGTAAAGGAATTCCATGGTAAAGCCACCTTCGGGTATGTCGGAAGGTGCTTGTGCATTCTCATCATCATTATGTTTGTAAAGACCATCATTATCTTTAAAAATTCCCATATTCCTCAAACAATTGTCACTTGAAATTAAGCTTGTCTTTCCCATTTTCTTTGTGGGTTCCTTGCCTAATGGAATTCTAAAGGCTTCAAAAATTTTGGAAATTGGGCGAGCATATGGTAGCCCACTTGTCAAAGAAAAACAGTATTCCATATGGCGGAGAATCACATAGGCCCAATTTACCGGCATAGCATTTTTCATGGCACATAGAAGCATCATATCAACTTCTCCTACTTTAGTATAATTGTTGCCTTTTGGAACAAGCACATAAGCAAGAAAGTAATGAAGCATTCGGTCACTTACCGACAAATTCTTGCTAGAGACAAACACTTTGGATGAACCGGATTGAATGTGTTTGGCATATAATTCCTCTCTAGAAATACGACTTATTCCAAAATAAAATTCCATCATTTCATAGTTAAGAGCTCCTAGTTCTTCCGGAACATAACCGCGCATAATTCGTACACCTTCATAAGGAACACCCAAACATCTACCAAATTCTTCTATGGTCATAACAATGTCAACATTTTTAACCTTAGAATGTAATGTAAGTGTATCATCTATCCTAAGGTGAGCATAAAAGATTCTAACCAAATCCGGATAGTAAGGGCCAGCATCAGAAACAAACTCATCCATCTTTTGAAAAGCTAGCATTTCAGGGAAATTGAAGCTAGTGTTAGGGAATGAAGTAAGATTACCAAATTTAGGTGTGATGATGGCTCTTTGTTTGAAGTTGAAGAATGCTTTGCGTTGTCGTACCGGAGGGAGTTCTTGCTCAGAGTCAGTGTCGGAGTTGACAACCATGGGAGCTTTTCCTCTTGATCTCTTTGGAGGTGCCATGGAAGAGTTTTGGTGAGGTGAAATTTTGTGAGGGAGAGAGTATTTTCGTTTTTGGTGTTAGGGTTCACAAAATAAGCACTTTTTAGAAGGACTTATTTTGTGAGAAGAATAGAGAATAAGGTTTTATAATAGTTGGGATAAGTGGGTTTTAATAGAGATAGAGTTGGGAGATGGAGAGATTTAAGTGGGCAATGAAGATTGTGTTGAATACCTTGTATGTTACCAAGGAGAAAAGTTGAAGAATGGAAGAGAGAGTGAATGCTAGTTTGACCCAAAATAAAATACTTACAATGCATAAAATATATAAAAAGAAACAGAATAGGAAAAGAAAGAAAAATAAAAGAAAACGTACAGCATGAACGTACAGCAGCGTTTTTAGGTTACGGAAATCGATTTCCTATGGGAAGGAATCGATTTCCAGCTTCGCAAACAGCATTCCAGAACCCAGATTTTGAGATTTTTGCTGAAGGAAATCGATTTCCTGTGAGGGTAAATCGATTTCTATGACATTTTTTGCCCAGAATTACTAAAACAGCAGCTTTGTATCTTTGAAAATATTATAGAAACACTTATGGAATAATATATAACATCACACTAACATGTTTAGGCAATATGTGAGTATAATTAAAAATAAAGGAACATAATATAAAATGCAAACATATGACTTTACAAATAAAATTGTGAAGATGATTTTAAAGAAATTAAAGTAAAGTAAAGAATGATAGCATGTGTAACACCCCAATTCTACCCAGGCATATAGGTACAAATATCAGAGTATAAAATTAAATTCATAAAAACAATTAGGGCGTTACACTTAAGTAACCACATAACCAAATATAACATACTCGCAAAAGATGCGTAACACAAATAATCAAGAGGACGGATACACATAAACACCTGAATGTATTCATACTTGTATAAATGCATCGGTAAACAAAATATCCACAACATCCTTCCAAAATACATCGCATGAGAAGGTATCCAAAATACATAATACGAATACATAAAAAGGATCAAATATACATCAAAAGGATCCTATAAGCATTATCTACAAAATAAGTGTTCGATCCCCCCCCTTAGGTGTTACGTATCACGAGCGGACGACACCAAAACGGACGACTACAAAGAGAGCACCTACACTTGCGGATCACCTGCACATTACCCACGAGTAGGTAACATTAAGGCAGAAGGGTGAGAATACAATTCATAATGAAAGCATGATCAATATAGTAATTCCAACAATATCATTAAGAGTCATATAACAAGATAATCCAATAAGTCAACCACAATCAATATATAAATAATGCGGTACATGGATGATAACATAAATTATAAAGACCGAAGATGATGAATGAGACTCGACTATGCGTATGCATGTGGTACCAAATCCGGAGTAAAACTCCTCCTTGTCATTATGACAAATACACCTTGCCGAGCATTATGCTGGGACTTCTTTCCCTAAGGAAAATACACCTTTGTCGAGCAGTAAGCTACGACTAACCGTCATCGAGCATCTAGCCCCCACTGATGACCTCTTGCCACTCGGGCAAATACACCTTTTTACCGAGCATTAAGCTCCCACTGGTAATAATTGCCAATTCAGGCCACCTGTTAATAGCATTCCGCCATTAACGTAATGAAATGTCATGCTGTGCATACAAACGACTCAATTACATAACAACAACAACAACAATATAACTCGGTCACATATCTACATCACACCGGTTATATTATTCTATACGGATACATCATCAAAATTGCCACTCAGGCGTTCATATTCACACAGCACACGTATACCGTCAAAACATACTTGATTAGCAAATATCATTTCACAAAATACATTTATGAAAAATCATTCAACCACCAACACACTCCTCTTTATCATAAAGCATACTCAAGGGTTCTCATAATACTTCAAACGGCGCGTAGAAACGACCTACGGTTCAAAAGATACAACAAAACAAAGTTTGGAAAAACAAAATTCCACACAGTCCGCTTGAGCTCCGCTCAGCGGACCCAGACAGAGAATTCACCAAACGAAAATGCAGAACCTCCGCTCAGCGGACCCAGACAGAGATTCCTGCAAAAGAACCTCCGCTCAGCGGACCCCCTCCGCTCAGCGGACCTGCGTAAACCCAGAAAAACCAGTTCTGCAACAGACCGTCTCAGCCCCCTCTAAACCATTCAAAACCCATTTAAACCTTCATCCCAACACCAATACAACACAAACATGCTATATATACACCTAATCCATGATTATCATATGGTTGGATCATCACATATCATCTTTGACCTAAATTTCTTCATAAGCAAGAAAACATGGAGAAATGAAAAACAAACATGATCCATGGGAATATCTATCATCATAGTACACATACACACCACAAAATCAAGTTTATATCTTCAAAACTCACAAAACACACAATTTGCCATTGTTGAACAAGCTTGGAAAAGAGTAAGAACAAGAACAAAACACACAAAACTACAAGAACCATACAATCAAGATAAACTATATTCATCCCCCTTACCTTGGTTGGATTCTTGGCTCTAGCTTGGTTTGGATTCTACAACTCTCTTCTTCTCTTTGTTTTTCTCTTCTTTCTCTTCTCTTCCCCAAGTTCTCTTTCTTTCTTACTATCTCAAAATATCTCTTTTTCTCTCTTTATCAAAATATCTCTTTCTATTTCTCTACTTCTCATTTTCCCCCACTCAACTTTCATAAATTCTAATTTTGGCCCAAATGTCACTAAACCTTAATTCTAACCAATTAACACCCAAAACATAATAATTACACACATAGAAAGTAATAAGTAAAATATTAACATAATTAATATTTACCGACTGACTCGATTCGAAAACGGTAAAATTAGGAAAATGTAGCAAACATCACAATTAATCAGAAAAACACATTTATGGGCGTTACAACCCTCCCCCACTTAAAAGATTTTCGTCCTCGAAAATAAGATTACCTGCTACAAACAACTCAGGATAGGAATCTCGCATCTTGCTCTCCAACTCCCAGGTCAAACTCTCACCTGCCGCACTTAACCATACGACTTTCACCAAGGCGATTTCCTTGCCTCGCAGAGTCTTAGTCTCACGATCTTCAATACGCACTGGTATCGTCTCAACCGTCAGGTTCTCACGCACTTGCACATCATCCATCTGAATCACATGGGACGGATCCGCAATGTATCTCCTCAACTGAGACACATGGAATACATCGTGCATATTAGAAAGACTTGGCGGTAACGCCACCCGATACGCAACTTTGCCAACTCGCTCCGATATCTGATAAGGACCAATAAAACGCGGAGTAAGCTTCCTCGATTTCAAAGCCCGTCCAACACCAGTCATAGGTGTAACTCTTAAGAATACATGATCACCGGCTTGGAATTCCAAATCTTTCCTTCGCTTGTCATGATAACTCTTTTGCCTACTCTGTGAACTTCTCATCTTCTCTCGAATAAATTTCACCTTCTCTGTAGTCTCTCTTACTATTTCAGGTCCGAGTACCACACTCTCGCCCGATTCAAACCAACACAGTGGAGTTCTACACTTACGACCATATAGCGCTTCAAAAGGTGCCATTCCGATACTAGAATGAAAACTGTTATTGTAAGTGAATTCTATCAACGGAAGATAAGTATCCCACGAACCTCCCTTCTCTAGAACACAAGCCCTCAACAAGTCTTCTAACGATTGAATAGTCCTTTCGGTCTGACCGTCTGTCTGAGGATGATAAGCCGAACTCAACCTCAACTTAGAACCTAGAGCCTCTTGCAAACCTTTCCAAAAATCTGATGTGAACCTTGGATCTCTATCCGACACAATACTCAACGGTATACCATGTAGTTTCACAATCACCTTGATATAAATCTCAGCCAACTTCGCAACTGGAAAAGTGATGTTAATAGGAATAAAGTGAGCAGACTTTGTCAACCTATCAACAATCACCCAAACCGCATCGAAACCTCTCACAGTATTTGGTAAACTCGTCACAAAGTCCATAGAGATACTATCCCATTTCCACTCTGGAATATCCAATGGTTGCAACAACCCTGCAGGACGTTGATGCTCCACTTTTGACTTCTGACATACCAAACACACATACACAAACTGAGCCACATCCCTTTTCAAACCAGACCACCAAAAGATCTTCTTCAAATCCTGATACATCTTATTGGCTCCCGGATGAATACTCAAACTGCTTCTGTGACCTTCTTCTAAAATCATCTTTTTCAGCTCGGAATCATCAGGTACACAAATTCTACCACGGAATCTCAAAACACCCTGACCATCCACTCTGAAGTCGCCATTATCACTTTGATTTGCCACCATAAACAAATCAACAAGTTTCACATCCATTTTCTGTCTCTCGCTAACAGTTGACAGAAAATCATTCGTCACTTTCAACATACCCAACTTCACACTATCTGGTGTCAATTCACATACCAAACTAAGATCACGAAATTGCTCCAAAAGTTCCCACTCCTCCGCCATCATAGCGGACATATGCAAAGATTTCCGACTCAAGGCATCGGCAACCACATTAGCTTTACCAGGATGGTAATTCAAGCTAAAGTCATAGTCCTTCAAGAATTCCAACCACCTACGTTGTCTCATGTTCAACTCTTTCTGATCAAATAAGTATTTCAAACTCTTATGATCACTAAAGACCTCGAACCTTGCACCGTAGAGATAATGCCTCCAAATCTTTAATGCAAAAACCACTGCAGCTAACTCTAAATCATGGGTGGGATAATTCTTCTCATGAATCCTTAACTGTCTCGAAGCGTAAGCCACCACCTTACCTTCCTGCATCAAAACACCACCTAACCCCATATGCGATGCATCACAATACACCACAAACGGTTCCTCAGGATCAGGTAAAACCAAAACCGGAGCTGAAGTCAACCTTCTCTTCAACTCTTCAAAATTCCTTTCACAAACTATGTCCCAAATAAACGCCTTACCCTTGCAAGTAAGCTGAGTTAACGGAAGTGCCAACTTCGAAAAGCCTTCGATGAATCTTCGATAATAACCTGCCAAACCTAAAAAGCTTCTGATCTCAGTAACCGATCTCGGAACCTCCCATTGTAGCACTGCATCTACTTTGGATGGATCCACTGCAATCCCGCTACCTGAAATCACATGACCAAGAAAACTCACCGCTGATAACCAGAACTCGCACTTGGATAACTTAGCATACAACTGCTTCTCCTTCAAAACCTGTAGCACAACACGTAAATGCTCCTCATGATCTTCCGGAGACTTAGAATAAATCAAGATGTCATCTATGAAGACTACCACAAACTTATCCAACTGATCATGGAATATGCGATTCATATACTCCATAAACACACCAGGTGCATTAGAAACTCCGAACGACATCACCAAAAACTCATAATGCCCGTACCGAGTCCTAAACGCAGTCTTCTGAATATCTTCTTCCTTCACCCGAATCTGATGGTAACCAGATCTTAAATCAATCTTGCTAAACACACTGGCTCCCACCAACTGATCCATCAAGTCGTCAATTCTAGGAAGCGGATACTTATTCTTAATCGTCACCTTGTTCAACTGGCGATAATCAATACACAACCTCATGCTTCCATCCTTCTTCTTTACCAACAACACTGGAGCTCCCCATGGTGAAACACTAGGCCTCACAAAATGTTTTGCTAGCAACTCTTCCAATTGTTTCTTTAATTCCACTAACTCTGATGCCGACATTCTATACGGCGCCATAGAAACAGGCCTCGTACCAGGAACTAGATCTATGGAAAACTCCACCTCTCTCTTTGGCGGCACATCAGAAAAGTCTTCAGGAAACACTTCGGGAAATTCTCGCACTACTGGAAAATCCCCAACTGCAGCTCGACTCTCCACAGTCAACGATGCAAACACACCAAACAATTGTGCCCCATCTTCTAACAGTCGATTCAACTCCTTGGTAGATAAGACATCAAATTCCACATCCTTCTCAAGAAATGGAAACCTCACCAACTTATGATAACAATCGATATGGACACGATTATTCATCAACCAATCCATTCCCAGAACCACGTCTAACTCGCTCATCGGCAAACAAATCAAATCAACAGTAAAGTCCTTACCGAAGATTGATACCGGACAATTCTTACAAACTAGAGAAGTAATCACCGACCCCATTGCTGGTAAATCGATAACCATCTCACCACCCAAATCGGATAGAACAAGACCTAATCTTTTAACACAATCATCGGCTATAAAACAATGCGAAGCACCCGTATCAATAATAGCAATTAAAGGAATGCCATTAATAAAACAAGTACCTCGGATCAGTCGATCACCCTTGTCCGTCTGAGTTCCAGCCAAAGCAAACACCTTCCCACCAGCTTGAACTTTCTTCTTCTGACATTGACCGCTCATGTGTCCCTCTTCACCACAATTAAAACACACAACTCCTTTGGATGCACAGTCGGATGACACATGTCCTACCCTTCCACACTTGAAACATTTCTTTGCGTCACTAAAGCAGACATTACTTTTGTGGCCAGGTTTACCACACTTAAAACACACAATCTTAGCAGGAGCATCTCCCCCACTAAACCTTGGTCCATAATTCATCTTTTGCTTACCCTTCCCTCCATCATACGGCGTCCCACGATTCTGCGGACCTTTGTTCCTCTTTTCATTAATCACCTTATGATGAGCATTATTATCCTCATCATAAATCCTACAGCTGTCCACCAAATCTGGAAACACCCGAATCTTCTGATACCCCACCGCCTTCTTGATATCAGAACGTAACCCATTCTGGAACTTAATGCACTTAGAAAATTCTGCTCCCTCACCAACAAAGTGCGGGTAGAATTTCACAAGTTCATTAAACTTGGCCGCATATTCAGACACGGACATGCTGCCTTGAACCAAAGCCAGAAACTCAGTCTCTTTCTTTCCACGGACATCCTCCGGGTAATACTTCCTCAAAAACTCCCTCTTGAACACCGTCCAGGAAATCTCTTCACCGGTTGCTTCTAACCTTGCCAAAGTCTCCAGCCACCAATCATCAGCCTCCACAGCTAACTGATGAGTGCCATACCTAACTTTCTGCTCTTGCGTGCAATCCATCACACGAAAGATCCTCTCCATCTCCTTCATCCAAGTCAAGGCTCCCTCGGGGTCATGCGTTCCCTTAAACACAGGAGGATTCTCCCTCTGGAAAGTCGCTAAACTCCGAGACCTTGCATTCTCATCCGTATGCATAGCTTCAGCCATAGCTTGCAATGCAGCAGCAATAGCAGCGTCGTTACGTCCAACCATCTCTAAACTTCACAATAACACCAAGAGAAGTAAGCCCAAAAAAAAAAAATAATAACACAAGAATTGTTAGACCAAACGACACGACACTTGGTCGGACAAGACCGACCCGCTCTGATACCACTAATGTAACACCCCAATTCTACCCAGGCATATAGGTACAAATATCAGAGTATAAAATTAAATTCATAAAAACAATTAGGGCGTTACACTTAAGTAACCACATAACCAAATATAACATACTCGCAAAAGATGCGTAACACAAATAATCAAGAGGACGGATACACATAAACACCTGAATGTATTCATACTTGTATAAATGCATCGGTAAACAAAATATCCACAACATCCTTCCAAAATACATCGCATGAGAAGGTATCCAAAATACATAATACGAATACATAAAAAGGATCAAATATACATCAAAAGGATCCTATAAGCATTATCTACAAAATAAGTGTTCGATCCCCCCCCTTAGGTGTTACGTATCACGAGCGGACGACACCAAAACGGACGACTACAAAGAGAGCACCTACACTTGCGGATCACCTGCACATTACCCACGAGTAGGTAACATTAAGGCAGAAGGGTGAGAATACAATTCATAATGAAAGCATGATCAATATAGTAATTCCAACAATATCATTAAGAGTCATATAACAAGATAATCCAATAAGTCAACCACAATCAATATATAAATAATGCGGTACATGGATGATAACATAAATTATAAAGACCGAAGATGATGAATGAGACTCGACTATGCGTATGCATGTGGTACCAAATCCGGAGTAAAACTCCTCCTTGTCATTATGACAAATACACCTTGCCGAGCATTATGCTGGGACTTCTTTCCCTAAGGAAAATACACCTTTGTCGAGCAGTAAGCTACGACTAACCGTCATCGAGCATCTAGCCCCCACTGATGACCTCTTGCCACTCGGGCAAATACACCTTTTTACCGAGCATTAAGCTCCCACTGGTAATAATTGCCAATTCAGGCCACCTGTTAATAGCATTCCGCCATTAACGTAATGAAATGTCATGCTGTGCATACAAACGACTCAATTACATAACAACAACAACAACAATATAACTCGGTCACATATCTACATCACACCGGTTATATTATTCTATACGGATACATCATCAAAATTGCCACTCAGGCGTTCATATTCACACAGCACACGTATACCGTCAAAACATACTTGATTAGCAAATATCATTTCACAAAATACATTTATGAAAAATCATTCAACCACCAACACACTCCTCTTTATCATAAAGCATACTCAAGGGTTCTCATAATACTTCAAACGGCGCGTAGAAACGACCTACGGTTCAAAAGATACAACAAAACAAAGTTTGGAAAAACAAAATTCCACACAGTCCGCTTGAGCTCCGCTCAGCGGACCCAGACAGAGAATTCACCAAACGAAAATGCAGAACCTCCGCTCAGCGGACCCAGACAGAGATTCCTGCAAAAGAACCTCCGCTCAGCGGACCCCCTCCGCTCAGCGGACCTGCGTAAACCCAGAAAAACCAGTTCTGCAACAGACCGTCTCAGCCCCCTCTAAACCATTCAAAACCCATTTAAACCTTCATCCCAACACCAATACAACACAAACATGCTATATATACACCTAATCCATGATTATCATATGGTTGGATCATCACATATCATCTTTGACCTAAATTTCTTCATAAGCAAGAAAACATGGAGAAATGAAAAACAAACATGATCCATGGGAATATCTATCATCATAGTACACATACACACCACAAAATCAAGTTTATATCTTCAAAACTCACAAAACACACAATTTGCCATTGTTGAACAAGCTTGGAAAAGAGTAAGAACAAGAACAAAACACACAAAACTACAAGAACCATACAATCAAGATAAACTATATTCATCCCCCTTACCTTGGTTGGATTCTTGGCTCTAGCTTGGTTTGGATTCTACAACTCTCTTCTTCTCTTTGTTTTTCTCTTCTTTCTCTTCTCTTCCCCAAGTTCTCTTTCTTTCTTACTATCTCAAAATATCTCTTTTTCTCTCTTTATCAAAATATCTCTTTCTATTTCTCTACTTCTCATTTTCCCCCACTCAACTTTCATAAATTCTAATTTTGGCCCAAATGTCACTAAACCTTAATTCTAACCAATTAACACCCAAAACATAATAATTACACACATAGAAAGTAATAAGTAAAATATTAACATAATTAATATTTACCGACTGACTCGATTCGAAAACGGTAAAATTAGGAAAATGTAGCAAACATCACAATTAATCAGAAAAACACATTTATGGGCGTTACAGCATGTACCTTAAATGAAACTTTATATCATATGATTCAAACATCATTCTCATCTAAAATTCCGAGTTCTCTCCAAATTTTGTAAAATGGTTCTTTTGCAAGCGGTTTGGTAAAGATATCCGCAAGTTGGTTATGAGTATCCACAAATGTTACTTCGACATCTCCTTGAAGAACATGGTCTCGGAGAAAATGATGTCGAATGTCTATGTGTTTGGTTCTTGAGTGCATGACCGGATTTTTTGTGATATTAATTGCACTTGTGTTGTCGCATCGAAGAGGAATGCATCCGAGATCAAGTCCATAGTCACGAAGTTGTTGCTTAAGCCAAAGAATTTGTGCACAACAACTACCGGCTGCTATGTATTCCGCTTCGGCCGTGCTAAGAACAACACATGCTTGCTTTTTACAAGCCCATGATACTAATGCATTTCCAAGAATGTGACAAGTGCCACTTGTGCTTTTACGATCAGTTTTACATCCTGCATAATCCGCGTCAGAATAACCAATTAAATTGCAAACACTACCTTTAGGATACCATAGGCCAACGTTGGTTGTTCCTTTGAGATACTTCATGATCCTTTTAACCGCCATAAGATGTGATTCTTTTGGATTTGCTTGAAAGCGAGCACAAAGACAAACACTAAACATTATGTCAGGACGGCTTGCCGTCAAATACAATAAAGAACCAATCATACCTCGATACTTGGTAATATCAATTGGAGTACCGGATTCATCTTGATCAACATATGTACCGGAGCCCATTGGAGTATTCATTGCTTTACAATTGTCCATATCAAACTTCTTCAATAGTTCTTTACAATATTTGGATTGATTGATAAAGATTCCATCTTTGAGTTGCTTAATTTGTAGTCCAAGAAAGTAGTTCATCTTTCCCATCATAGACATCTCGAATTCTCCTTGCATCATCAATGAGAATTCCTCACACATTTCTTTGTTAGTCGATCCAAAAATGATATCATCAACATAGACTTGAACCAATAAAGTGTTACTCTTGATTTTCTTAATGAACAAATTTTTATCAACCTTACCCTTTTCGAAACCCTTTTTACACAAAAAATTGCTAAGTCTATCATACCATGCTCTAGGGGCTTGCTTTAAGCCATAAAGAGCCTTTCTCAACTTAAAGACATGTGTAGGATTCTTGAAGTCTTCAAATCCCGGGGGTTGTTTGACATAGACTTCTTCATTGATGTAGCCATTCAAGAATGCGCTCTTGACGTCCATTTGATAAAGCTTAAAATTTAATGAGCATGCATAAGCAAGTAAAAGACGAATAGCTTCTAACCTTGCAACCGGAGCGAATGTTTCTTCAAAGTCGATTCCTTCTTCTTGATTGTAACCTTGGGCCACCAATCTTGCTTTGTTCCGAACAATTATACCATTTTCATCAAGTTTGTTCTTAAACACCCACCGGGTACCTATGATGTGCTTATTACTTGGTCTAGGAACAAGTTCCCAAACTTGATTTCTCTCGAATTGATTTAATTCTTCTTGCATTGCATTTATCCATTGATCGTCTCCTAAGGCTTCATCAACTTTGGAAGGTTCAATTTGAGACACAAAAGCCATGTGTAAGCAAGCATCTTTGAGATTTAATCTTGTTGCAACTCCTTGGCTAATATCACCAATAACTTTATCAATAGGATGATCTCTATGAGTTCTCCATTCTTTTGGTAGATCATTGGTGTTAGATTCTTGTTGTACACTTTCTTGTTGAACACTTTCTTGTTGAACTTTCGGTGCCTTCACAATTGTATCATTTGAAGGTTCTTCCGAGGGTAAATCTAAAGGATCATCATCATCACAAACAACTATTTCCTCTTTGGAGGTGTTAGTCTCATCAAAGGATACATGCATGGATTCTTCAATAGTTAAAGTTCTTTTATTATAAATTCTATATGCTTTACTAGCAAGAGAATAACCAAGAAATATACCTTCGTCGGATTTCTCATCAAACTTACCAAGATTGTCCTTGTCATTGTTGAGAACAAAGCACTTGCATCCAAAAATGTGAAAGTGAGCAATGTTTGGCTTTCTTCCTTTGAAGAGTTCATATGGAGTCTTCTTTAAGATAGGTCTAATGATTACTCGATTTCCAACATAACATGCCGTACTAACCGCATCCGCCCAAAAATATTTAGGAAGATTTGCGTCACTAAGCATTGTTCTTGCAAGTTCTACTAGAAACCTATTTTTCCTTTCAACTACTCCATTTTGTTGTGGAGTTCTTGGTGCTGAAAAATTATGAGAGATACCATGTTCTTCACAAAATTCTTCAAGTGATGCATTTTGAAACTCTCCACCATGATCACTTCTTATGGATACAATCTTTAATGACTTCTCATTTTGGATTTGTTTTGCATACTTCTTAAAGGCTTTAAAAGCATCACTTTTCTGCACAAGAAACAAAGTCCAAGAATATCTAGAATAATCATCAACAATAACTAAAGCGTATACATTACCTCCGAAGCTTCTTGTCCTTGATGGACCAAATAGATCCATATGCAACAATTGAAGTGGTCTTGTTGTAGTCACCACATTCTTCGGTTTGAAAGATGATTTGGTTTGCTTTCCTTTTTGACATGCATCACATAATTTATCTTTGACAAACTTTATCTTAGGTAGGCCAATAACAAGATCATGTTTGGTTAATTTATTTAAATGATCCATATGAATATGGGCTGCTCTTTTATGCCATAACCATGATTCATTATTGTTTACCAAAAGACATTTTACTTTCAAAGATAAATCATTTAAAGAAATCATAAAAATGTTATTAATTCTTGTACCTTTGAGTTTTACCTCATTGGTGACTTCATCGATGATTAAGCATTCCTCTTTGGTGAATTTGATCTTGAAGCCTTTGTCACAAAGCTGGCTAATGCTTAGAAGATTATGCTTTAGTCCTTCAACATAAAGAACATCTTCAATGGATGTGAAAGGTGGTGCACCAACTTTGCCTTTGCCAAGAATTCTTCCCTTATTGTTGTCTCCATAAGTGACAAAGCCCTTGGCCTTTAACCTTAGATCTGAAAATTGGTTTAGGTCACCCGTCATATGCTTTGAACAACCACTATCTAGATACCATAGGTTTGAGGTGGTCTTCAAGCATGCCTACAAAACAAATTAAGTTTTGTTAGGTACCCAAATGGCTTTGGGTCCATCATAGTTAGTTCCTTTCTTCACCCATACATAATGTCCACTAGGAACACTAAAGTTCCTTACATAACAAGCATTGGGTGTGTGACCAATAATACCACAATAAAAACAAGTAGGTTCAAAGTTACTTCTATATCTAGGAGGATAAGATTTCTTCTTAACAAAGTTCTTCCTTTTAGGATAATGTTGCATTACTTTAGGCTTGATCACTTTCTCTTGAATTGGTTGGTTACTAGCCTTGACAAAGATAGTCTTGTTGGATCTAGGTTTATCAAATTTAGAGAAACCAAGTCCGCTCTTATCATTGGAGTATCTTTGTGTGCTAAGAACATTTTCCAATCCAATTTGCCCTTTTTCATATCTTTCTAAAACACGTTTTAATTGGACAATTTGGAAGGAAAGTGATTCACAATTCTTGCATGCAACATTATCTTCTTGAACACTAATCACTTTTTCTTTGTCATCTTTATGTTCTACTTCAATTATCTTAACCTTCTCTTCTAAAGATGATATTATTTTCTTTTGAGATGAGATAGTTTTATAGAGAATTTTGCATTCTTTTAATAATTCATCTATTGCACCTTGTGCACCATTATCAAAAAGAGAATCATCATAACTAACCTCGCCTTCTTCATCGTCGGAGTGGTGTGATGCCATTAGTGCTAGGTTTGCACTTTCGTCACTATCGGAGTCCGATGAGGAACTTACTTCATTATCTTCCCATGCTATGTAGGCCCTTTTATTTTTGAACTCCCTTTTTCCTTTGAATCCATTCTTCTTCGAAAGCTTTGGACATTCCGGCTTTATGTGTCCTTGTTTCCCACATTCATAGCATGTAACTTCTTGTGATGAAGTGGATGCTTCCTTATCTTTATGCTTTGAGAATTTCTTTCTTTTGACATAGTTAGTATTATCAATATTATTTTTATTAAAAAATTTGCCTAACCTTTTTACAAGAAGCAAGAAGTTTTCATCTTCATCCGATGCATCTTTCATTTTGCTTTCTTTTGAATCTACTTTTAATGCAATGCCTTTGGATTTCTTCTCTAAGTTCTCATGCTTTTCCAATCTTCCAAGTTCTGTCTCATATTCTTGAAGTTTTCCAAATAGTGTTGCGGAAGTAAGTTTTGATAAATTCTTCTTTTCGGATATCGCCGTCACTTTTGGTTGCCACTCCCTTGTCAAAGATCTGAGCACTTTAAGATTAAGTTCTTCGGTAGTAAGAGTCTTACCAAGTGCCTTCAAGTGATTTGTCAAATGTACGAATCGTTTTTGCAAATCGAGAATAGTTTCTCCGGGCTTCATTCTAAACAGTTCGTACTCTTGGCTTAAAGTATTCAATCTTGATCTTTTAACTTCAGCGGTACCTTCATGAGTTTCTACAAGAGTATCCCAAATTTCTTTTGATGTTGTACATGTTGATACTCGGAAGAATTCATCCATACTATGAGCACCATGAAGAAGATTGACCGCCTTTTTGTCAGCAAGAACCCTTTTTCTATCATTATCATCCCATGACGCTTTAGGTTTCTCCGATCCAACACCATTAACGACCGTTGTAGGAACATGAGGACCTTGTAGGACAGCCTCCCAAACTTCTTCTCCTTGTGCTTCTAGATGAGCCTTCATTTGGATTTTCCAAAAGTCAAAATATTCACCACAAAACAATGGAGGCTTGTTGTTAGAACCACCATCTTTGAAAACCGGTTTTTGATTTGCGGAAGCCATTCTGGATCTTTAGGAACAAGTTACCTATAACTTGCTCTGATGCCAAATGTAAGTATCAGATATGCCTAAGAGGGGGGGTGAATTAGGTACTTTATAACTTTTTCGGTTTTATGGTGTAAAGTGATTATTTTTCTGGTTTATGGTAATGTTATCAAAGAATGTAAAGTGCAGAAAAATAAATGACACAAGGATATATCCTGGTTCCCCTCACAAACCGAGAGTACTCCAGTCCCCTTACGCAGTAAGAGATTTCAATATAGTTGGTATCTTGTACAAGCCTAACCAAACACCAAGAACAATCCTCTTGGACCAAGAACAATCCTCTTGGATTTTTCACTAAGACCACTTATGAGAACAATCCTCTCAAAGTGTCTAACTTGTTTCCAACAATCCTGGATAACAAGAATACAACAAGTATTTTGATTTTGTATAAGAGTTTGAATAAAAGAATAATGTATCAATCACTTGATTGATCTTCTCTACCAATCATGCAATTTATAAGAATAACAAGTGCTCAAATGTTGATGGATATGATATGAATTTTCTGTTTATGATTTATGAGACAATGCAGAAAATTCTTGTGAGAGTTTGGTAATCACAACACTTGAATGAAAATTTTATGATATAGAATGATGTTAAATTGCAATAGGAAGAGGTGATTTGAATTCTGAAAATATAGGATATATATAGTGTCTTAACACCCCTAGGAATGAGTATGATATAATGAAAGGGTGCAAAGTTTGATGGTATAGAAAAGGTTCACGTTCAAATTGTAAACACACTGTTTTTTGATTCTGGAACGATGGAAATCGATTTACCATTATGGGAAATCGATTTCCCTGAAACGTTGTGCCTTAAAATTCAAAAACTGATACTGGAAATCGATTTACCACCACAGGAAATCGATTTCCACAAGCAAAAAACAAATTTCCAGAAACTGATTTGGCTGGGCACGCATAGGAAATCGATTTCCACTTATAGGAAAGCGATTTCCAGTTTGAAAAAGTTAGAAAAACAGAATTTTTAACAAGCCAAAATGCACATGATTTGAGGATGATTTTGAGCACTTATTTTATTCTTATAAGAACATGTTTGTACCTATTTGAAAGATGAGCTTCATAAAGTCTTCAAGTGATCTTGTATGTTGACAATCTTCTTTTGACTTTAGTAATTTGAGTAGTTCAATCTTTGTTACATCCTTTCTTGATATTTATGAGTGCACACATGTTGTCTTCATCAAAACACATAACATTTGGAGAAGCTTGCAATCACAAAAATATTTTCATATCTTGAATCAAAAGTTGAGAAAACCGAAAAGGATATGGAAGCTTTAAAACAATATATGCTAGACATTCAAAAGGATAAAGTTGAAATAGATCCTACATCATGGTTTGGTTGTGAGACATGTCACATTTGGCAAAAAGAAGTAAGAGATCTAAAAGCCAAGTTAGACAAGGCTCTACAACCAAAAGTGACTTTTGCGGTTGATCCAAATAAGTTCAAAAGATCATATACTCCTTTATATAGTAAATACACTTTTGTACCAAAAATATCAACTAGCAAAACTCCATATTCTCATCATATTACCTGTCATTATTGTTGCAAAAAGGGGCATACCATTGAAAAATGCAAATTTAGGAGAATTTTAGTTCCTAAAGGAGTATTTCAATGGTTGCCTAAGTGCAACAAACCGTGTACTCACTACCAAGGACCCAATGAAAATTGGGGACCTCCCTCTTTAAATTAATCTTGCAGGAAAAGTGTCTTGACATTGCCGAAAGGTTGTGGTTCCTTGATAGCGGATGTTCAAGACACATGACTGGAGACCTATCTCTTTTCGTTGAGTTTCAAGCAAAGAAAAAGGGGTATGTCACCTATGGAGATAACAATCGGGGAGCCATACTTGGTAAAGGAAGTGTCCATCCACTGAAGACATTGTCAAGGATAAGGAAGACGAGAATGAAAGTATTGTAAAGAAAGATGGTGAGAGAGAGAAAGATGAGTCTCACAATGAAAATGAAAAAGAAAGCATCTCAAACAATGAAGAACTTCCCAAGGCCTGGACAAATGTGAAAGACCATCCAATTGACAATATAATAGGAGACATCTCAAGGGGCGTTACAACACGCTCAAAGATAAGTAACTTCTGTCATCATTTTGCTTTTGTTTCACAAGTTGAGCCGAAAAACGCTAAGGATGCATTACTTGATGAGCATTGGCTAATGGCCATGCAAGAAGAATTAAACCAATTTAAACGGAATGATGTTTGGGACTTAGTCCCTCATCCGGGAGATCATCAAGTAATAGGCACTAGATGGGTTTTTCGTAACAAACTTGATGAAAACGGCGTTATTACTAGAAACAAAGCTAGATTAGTTGCCCAAGGTTATAATCAAGAGGAAGGTATTGATTATGAAGAGACATACGCTCCTGTAGCACGTCTCGAAGCTATTCGTCTCTTACTTGCTTATGCTTGTTCTAAAGACTTCAAACTATTCCAAATGGATGTTAAAAGTGCCTTTCTAAATGGCTATATAAATGAAGAAGTCTATGTTGCTCAGCCACCCGGCTTTGAGAATTACATGTATCCAACTCATGTCTATAAGCTGAAATATGCTCTATACGGTCTTAAACAAGCCCCTCGGGCTTGGTACGAACGTTTGAGCAAATTTCTCCTTAGTCAAGGGTACTCTAGGGGTAAAGTTGACACTACTCTCTTTATTAAAAGAAAAGATAAAGATATTCTCTTAGTCCAAATTTATGTAGATGACATTATATTTGGGTCGACTAATGCAAAACTTGTCAAAGATTTTTCTAAGCTTATGCAGAGTGAATTTGAGATGAGTCTCATGGGTGAGCTAAATTTCTTCCTTGGCCTACAAATAAAGCAACTCAGTCATGGAACGTTTGTGAATCAAACTAAATACTGTACGGAGCTGCTCAAAAGATTTGGAATGAGTGAAGCAAAAGAAATTGACACACCTATGGCAACAAATACTAATCTAGACAAAGATGAGAAAGGTAAAGAGGTTGACGTGAAATTATACCGAGGTATGATAGGTTCACTATTGTATCTTACTGCCTCAAGACCAGACATCATGTTTAGTGTGTGTATGTGTGCAAGATATCAATCTTGTCCAAAAGAATCTCACTTGAAAGCTGTCAAAAGAATTCTGCGATACTTACGTGGAACTACTACATATGGCCTATGGTATCCAAAGGGAAATGAATGTCATTTGGTAGGATTCTCCGATTCAGATTTTGCTGGCTGCAAATCCGATAGAAAAAGCACCAGTGGAACGTGTCATCTATTCTCAAATTCATTGATAAGTTGGCATAGTAAGAAACAAGTATCGGTTGCATTATCTACTGCTGAGGCAGAATATGTAGCTGCTGGAAGCTGCTGTGCACAAATATTATGGCTCAAGCAACAACTTCTTGACTTTGGTATTAAGCTTGATCGCATACCTATCATGTGCGATAACACAAGTGCCATAAACTTGGGTAAAAATCCTGTCTTACACTCACGTACCAAGCATATTGAAAAAAGACATCACTTTCTACGAGATCATGTAGAGAAAGGAGACGTTACATTTGAACATGTAGAAAGCAAGAAGCAACTAGCTGACATCTTCACCAAACCTCTAGCAACGGAGCAATACTTCAACATTCGTAGGGAATTAGGGATACTCGATATCTCTAATTTGGGCTAATTACGTTTGTTCTCTCTTAATATTATTCCTTTACTTTATATATATATATATATATATATATATATGTGTTCTTTTTTTGCTAACATTTTTCTTAGCGTAAAGGTAGTTCATCATCTAGCCAGGCGTCATTCCACATTGATTAAAGGCTGCCATTAAAGTTGAGAAAGCGGTAACGTTATTGTTGTTCACTTCCAAAAATATTATTGATACTATAATATGCTATCAATTAACATGCTTATAGTGACTTCATGCATATATCGCTATTGCTCATTTGACTCTCACGCTATCACTGGCTACCTTTTTATGAATGCTAGCATTTTATCTATGTTTCTCTTGTTACTCTTCTATTTTCGTCGTATCTTTTTTTTGATGTTGTCAAAGGGGGAGATAGATGCTGAGTGTACGGGGGAGCTTTGTTGAGAGATTGCCTTGTTGAGAGATAGATGCTGGATGTACGGGGGAGCTTTGTTGAGTCTTTATCACTTACTACCAAAGCTTCGACTAATGGTTTGCCATCATCAAAAATGGGGAGCATGTGAATACAAGATTACACTCAAAGATGTTTTTGATTCATGGCAAACCCAAATAAGCATTCAAACAACAAGGCGGAAGCAGAAAACTCAAAGAAAAGCAAGCATTGATCACTCATGATAGTACAGGTTGATCTATTATACTTATAGGTCGACTCAACACAAGCAGATCAAGAAGAATGCAGAAAACCAGCAGTTAGGTCGACCTACTGTCAACCCAGGTCGACCTAAAATGGAGAAAAATCCATATACTTCTGCTAGGTCGACTCACACATCATCTAGGTCGACCTAAATTGATGAAATTTGCATACCAGCCTGCTAGGTCGACCTACACAACAACTAGGTCGACCTAATCTGAGAAAATGTCCCCAGAATGCATTTGAAGAGGATTCTGGTCGACCTACTCCTTAAACAGGTCGACCTAACTGGGAGCAAAATTCTGCAAGCTCTGCTAGGTCGACCTAAGCACTACAAGAGGTCGACCTAACTGATCAAGAATGCCAAAAATTCTGTTTCTCTCATCTCCAACTGTTAAGCTATCATATATATTGTCCAAGGTTCATTATTCAAAGCAACACCAACGACTGAAAGATACACAAAGGCTTCTCATCTTCGTTCTTCGTCATCTCCAACACAATTACACATAATCATTCTTGCGTTGAGGGTTAGTGATCGAGTTCGATAACGTCCATGGAACGGAATTGAAGATTCCTAGTGGGTGAAGATTTGTGGGGTTTTTGGTGAATAAAATCTGCGGGTTTTGTCCTCCAAGATAGGTGTTTCTTGGGGGTTTTTATCAAGAGGCTTCATCGAGGATCCGGCTGAGTGTGAAGATTGAAGAACAAGGGTTCGAGGGAATTGAAAACACTGCAGAAAGGGATCAAATTGAAGCTCTTGGATAACCTTGATCTGACTCAAGATTAAGGGGGAAGAAGATTCAAAGGATCGACATAATTGGTTTATGGTTTATCGCTTTGTTATCTTCTTTGTACATACTACTTTCAACATTAATGAAAGATTACCCAATTTCAGTTTGGAATTGGGGGCAGACGTAGTCGTAGCGAGGACGATCGACGAACTGCCTAAACAAATATCGTGTTCTTGTCGCTTTTACTTTTTCATTTACATTCTGTTCATAATTGGTTATAATAGCAAATTGATCAACGATTCGAGTGTTAAGATTGTGAATTAAGAACTTACATAAACATCACAGTCCACCACACATTGAATCACCTTCAATTTGATCATTGTCACCAAGTGTTTGTATATGTTTTTCTATCACTCTTACTGCATTGCAAACATTGTCCATCATACAAGAAGTAAATCTGATTTTCAATAAGAGCAACGTTTTGATTCTGCAACGTATACTCTTATCACTTATCTCAAGTCTTTGACTGGTTTTAAACACATATATAATCGTTTCGATAGTGGTTCGGAATAGACGCGAGTCGATTCAGAATCACTTCCGCTGAAAAGTCGTTTAACTCCGTAAAACTGTGAACGATCTATTCACCCCCCCTCTAGATCCCAAGGCCAGCGTCTAACACCTCTAACTCCATAACTACCTAGGACGAATTGAAGAGAGTTTTCTTAGCGAGATATTTCTCCCCCAGTAAAACCGCAATGCTAAGAGGTCAAATCAACGGATTTACCCAAAAAGACAATGAATCACTCTTCGAGGCCTGGGATGATATAAGGATATGCTAAGACTTTGTCCTCATCATGGACTTGAGCCATGGTTGATCATCCATACTTTCTATGGTGGTCTGTTATATAACACCAAAATGACTCTAGATGCCGGCGCAGGTAGAGCATTGATGGACAAACCCCATGACGAAGCCTATAACCTCATTGAGAACATGGTGCTTAACCATTACCAATGGAGAGGAGAACGAACCGCTGTAGAAAAATCTCAAACCAAAGGAGGAATGTACGAAATCAGTGGTATAGACCGCACTAACGCCAAAATGGATGCTTTGACTCAAAAGATCGAAAACTTAACCATAACTCCTGCAGCCACCGCAGCTGCTGTAGCTCCTAATTGTGAGATATGCGAATTAACTGGACATGTCATTGTTGAATGCCAACTATTGACAGGTGTTCCACCTGATCAAGTAAATTACGCTCAGGGAAACCCTTACTCAAACACGTACAACCCTGGATGGAAGAATCGTCCTAACTTTTCGTATAAGAACAACAATGTGTTGTACGCACCTAGACAAGCACTTATTGTCCCACCTGGATACCAAAAAGCACCCATAGTTGCTCCAAACGCCCCTAGGAAGTCGAACCTAGAAATCATGATGGAAAACTTCATAGCTTCCCAAGCGCAAACTAACAAAGAATTCCTTAATCAAAACATACACAATCGTGAGCAACTAAAACTATTAGCAAATAAAGTAGACGCTTTGGCAACACATAATAAAATGCTTGAAACGCAAATTTCTCAAGTAGCACAACAACAAGCGCCTACTATTGCACCTGCTGGCACATTTCCCTCTCAACCGCAACCAAATCCAAAAGGACATGGGAATGATATTAAATTACAAAGTGGAACAAACTATAAAGGACCAACCGATCCTAGAACTCAAAACGCACCCATGTCGCAGCAAGAAACAAACCAACCTAAAAGGACATCAACTGATGACCAACCTGCTAAGATAAGTCAGAATGAAACGGAAGTGGAGGCTGTAAAAGAGAAACCCTACGTACCTCCACCACCATATAAGCCACCTATTTTGTATCCTCAGAGATTAGCTAAATCTAAAACTGAAGTGCAATTTAAAAAGTTTTTAGAACTTCTGAAACAACTCAACATAACAATACCTTTTACAGAAGCTATAACACAAATGCCTTCTTATGCTAAGTTTCTTAAATAAATCCTATCTAACAAGAAGAAACTTGAGGATAACGAAACAGTAATGCTCACAGTTGAATGTAGCACAATTATCCAAAACAACATGCCTCCCTAAGTAAAAGATCCTGGTAGTTTCTCAATACCTTGCGTAATAGGAAAGACCATTATAGGCAAAGCCTTGTGCGATTTAGGAGCCAGTGTTAGTTTGATGCCTCTTTCAATTTGAAAAAAGCTAAACCTAGGTGAGCTGAAACCTGCAAGAATGTCCCTCCAACTAGACGACCACTCAGTTAAGTATCCTGTAGGAATGTAAGAAAATATCCATGTACGAGTAGGTCAATTCTATATCCCAACTGATTTTATCATTATGGATATCCAAGAGGATTCTAACTTCCCAATCATATTAGGGAGACCATTTTTACCAACCGCTGGTGCAATCATAGATGTTAAACGTGGAAAACTAACTTTTGAAGTAGGAGAGGAGACAATTGAGTTTATTCTCTCTCACTTCTTAAAAGCACCCGCAATAGACGACATTTGCTGTTTTATGGACATCATTGACGAATGCGTCAAAGAAGCAAAAATTGAACCACCCGAAGATCCAGAAATCTTAAAAATTCCTATGACTCAAACATCTAACGATGACTCGCACGATGAAAGCCAAAACTTAAGTTTAAGCGAATGTTTAGCGCCAACACCCGACCTTACACCTTGTCCAAAGAAACCGGTCGTTGAACTCAAAACGCAGCCTAAAAACCTAAGATATGAATTCCTAGACACTGAACTCGAACGACCTGTGATAGTTAATGTAGACTTACGACCGACCGAAACCGAAAAATTATTAAGTATCTTAAGAAAATATCCAATAGCCTTAGGATATAAGATAGTCGATCTTAAAGGAATAAGTCTCTCTATTTGTATGCATCGAATAATGCTTGAGGAAGATTCGAAAACCTCTAGAGAACACCAGAGAAGACTTAACCCGATCATGAGCGAAGTGGTTAGGAAAGAAGTATTAAAGCTATTAGAAGCTGGAATAATATACCCCATATCCGATAGTAAATGGGTTAGCCCAGTTCATGTAGTTCCGAAGAAAGGAGGTGTCACAGTGATTAAAAATGAGAAGGGTGAAACCATAACCAAACAAGTTGAATCAGGATGGCGAATGTGCATAGATTATAGAAAATTGAACAAAGCCACCCGAAAAGATCATTTCCCCCTTCCATTCATAGACCAAATGTTAGATCGCCTAGCTAGACACTCCCATTTGTGTTACTTATATGGATACTCAGGTTTCTTCCAATTACCAATACATCCTGATGACCAAGAGAAAACGACCTTCACCCGTCCTTTTGGAACTTTCGTCTGTCGATGAATGCCATTTGGACTGTGTAACGCTCCTACGACGTTTCAAAGATGTATGATGGCAATATTCACCGACTTCCTTGACAACACTATGGAAGTCTTTATGGATGATTTTTCCGTATCTGGTCAAAGTTTCGAGGGATGTCTAACGAATTTAGAAAAGGTTCTGGAATGATGCGTTAAAGTTAACTTGGTACTAAATTGGGAGAAATGTCACTTTATGGTGCAAGAAGGAACTGTATTAGGACACATCATATTAAATAGAGGAATTGAAGTAGATAGAGCCAAAATAGAAATCATCGAAAACCTTCAACCTCCAAAGACCGTAAGAGAAATTCGAAGTTTCTTAGGACACGCTGGATTTTACCGACGTTTCATTAAGGACTTCTCAAAAATTACTAAACCGTTAACTGAGCTATTAATGAAAGACGCCAAATTCATTTTTAACGACAAATGTCTAGAAGCATTCCACGCCCTAAAGAAAGCTTTAATTTCAGCACCCATTTTGCAACCCCCTGATTGGAACAAACCTTTCGAAATAATGTGCGACGCAAGTGACTACACCGTAGGCGCTGTCCTAGGACAATGAAAAGATAAAAACTCCACGTCTTATATTATGCAAGTAGAACTATGGACGAAGCTCAGATGAATTACGCTACAACCGAGAAAGAGCTTTTAGCAGTAGTCTTTGTGCTGGATAAGTTTCGTTCCATCTAGGAGGAGACAAAAATAATTATATACACAGACCACGCTGCTATTCGATACCTGCTAACAAAGAAAGATGCTAAACCAAGACTCTTAAGATGGATACTGCTATTACAAGAATTCGACTTAGAAATTAAAGATAAAAAAGGAACCGAAAATGTTGTAGCAGACCACTTATCTCGATTAGAAAATTTAAAGCCTGAAAACATACCAATTAACGACGATTTTCCATACGATAAACTTATTGCTCAACTGGAAGGAGACACAAAGGAAGAACCAATATTGACCACCCTAGCCATTACTAAGACACCATGGTATGCGGATTTCGTAAATTATTTAGCTGCTGGTGTACTCCCTCCTAACTTAAATTACCAACAAAAGAAGAAATTCTTCCATGACCTAAAGCACTACTATTGGGACGACCCTCTACTTTTCAAGAGAGGCGCCGACAAAATCTTTCGTCGTTGCATACCCGAAGAAGAAGTATAAAGCATCATAACGCATTGCCATTCAGCCCCCTATGGAGGCCATGCAAGTACATCTAAAACTTGCGCAAAAATTCTACAATATGGACTCTATTGGCCTAACCTGTGGAAAGATGTACATGCAGCCATTATAATATGCGATCAATGTCAACACACTGGAAACATTTCAAGGCGCTACGAAATTCCTCAAAAGAGTATTTTAGAAGTCGAAATATTTGATGTTTGGGGAATAGACTTCATGGGACCATTTCCTTCTTCGTTTGGAAATAATTATATCCTCGTAGCTGTCGACTATGTTTCAAAATGGATTGAGGCCATAGCCTCTCCCACAAAAGACACATGAGTGGTAATCAAACATTTTAAGAATGTGATCTTTCCAAGATTTGGCGTGCCACGACTAGTAATTAGCGATGGAGGCTCCCATTTCATCTCAAAAATTCTAGAGAAACTTCTTCTTAAGTATGGAGTCAAACATCGAGTAGCAACACCTTAACACCCACAAACTAGTGGACAAGTAGAAGTGTCAAACAAAGAAATTAAACAAATCTTAGAAAAAACTGTTGCTACGTCCAGGAAGAATTGGTCCTCCAAGCTGAACGAAGCTCTATGGGCATATAGAAATGCTTACAAAACTCCCATGGGAACCACTACTTTCAAACTCATATACGGAAAATCCTGTCATCTCCCGGTGGAATTAGAACATAAAGCCTATTGGTCTATTAAAACATTAAATCTAAATTATACGGCTGTCGGTGAAAAACGCATTCTCGACATAAATGAATTAGAGGAACTTAGACAAGATGCGTACGAAAACGCCAAAATTTGTAAAGAAAGAACGAAAAAATGGCATGATAAGCGCATATCTAGGAAATTTTTTAATAAAGAAGACATAGTGCTATTGTTTAACTATAGACTTAAATTATTTCCTGGAAAATTGCGCTCTAGATGGTCCGGCCCTTTCGAAGTAACTAACAACTTTCCGAGTGGAGCGATAGAAATTAAAGGAAAATCGATCGAACCCTTTATCGTAATTGGGCAACGTCTTAAACATTATCATCATCTCCGAGATGATGAACATTCACAAATTTTAAAATTAGACGAGCGGCCCGCTCAAGTTAACGATTAACTTTTCGCGGTGATGTCGAGCTTACGACATTAAACAAAGCGCGTCGTGGGAGACAACCCACACCATTTTATTTCTATTACTCATTTTCCATATTTTTTATTATTTTATTATTTTTAAAAACAAAACAAAAAAATTTACCTTTTTTTATTTTTATTCATTTGCATCTTTTCATTTTTTTTAATATTAATTATAGGTTTAAATACACTTTTCGTCCCTGTAAGTTAGCAAGTTTTTTATTTTCGTCCCTGTAAGTTTTTTTTTGGTTTGAGTCCCTATATTTCACTTTCGCGTTCGTTTTAGTCCCTAAAGTCAAAATCCACAGGAAATTTCATAGGAAAATCCGCAGGTAACTGTCATACCCCAAAATTTGCCTTCATATAATCAGAAATGTCATTTATTTCGATTAGATGATGTGGCACATTTGGTAAGAATGTAAGGTTTGCAAGTACAGGGTCCCAGGTTCAAGTCCCACTTCTAACTTTTCTCCCTTAATTTGTTTTTTAATTTTAGTTGTAATTTTATTTTCACTTTTATATTTAAAAATCATAAAAAATATTTCTTTAATCATGTAATTTTTAATTTTTCGTATTATTTAATTAAGCATTTAAAAAAATATTTATTTTTCACTTTTCTCCATTTTTATGCTTTTATAGTAAAAAAAAATCAAAATAAAATAAAATAATAGTTTTTCCTTAACTTTTGGTCCAAGTCAAATAGCATTAAAACTTATTTGATTTGATTCTCTTTATTTTTAGATAAAATCAAAACAAATAATTTGGTTATGTTAATAGTCTTAATGTTAATTTATTTTTTCTATTTTTAATTTAACCTAATGCACTAATATAAATAGGACTATTTTATACACATTTAAGAGAGGCCAATTCAGACGGTACAGAACCCTATTTTTCTAACACACGTACAAAACTTTTTCTAACCTTCATTCCCTTCTCACAAACAATTATACACAAAACCCTTTTATTCTATTCACAGGTTACATGTCTTTTTGTTACTGTAAAAATCACCACTAACTACTACCCATATCATTAATCTTAATCTGTACACAATTTTTACCCAAAAAACAGAACTTTCTACAGCCACCCGGTTCGCACATCATCAACTCAGACGCACAATCTTCATATAGCAAACAACAATCCAACACATCGCACCAATTTCGCAAATTTGCATCGTCAAGCAAATATACTCATAAGCTGCTTTTGTGGTAGCAACAATCCTTTCACTAAACCTTCAAAAACAACAGAGAACCGGAATCAAGTGAATCGATGTCGGAATTACGCTCATCGCCGGAAATTGCGTAAGCCGTTCAAACTTGTCTCCATAGATCCGCCACGAATTGTCGGTAACCTCCTTCACTTTTGTTTTGGTATCTTCTCACTTTAAATTGTGATCTCTCTTGTATTGCTCATGTTTATTTTGAATCGTGCGTAGTTGTCTTTATCGCCGCCGTTGTTGTTATCTTTACATGGTGTTTCGATTGTGTTTGAGATGAGAGGAGAGTGTTTGATGTGAAACAAATAGTGAGAACAATAGAGAGGTGCGACGATTCTGCTTCGTGTGGCACCGTCGTTGTTTCTTAGCTTTCGATTTTGCAGGGAACAAAAGGGTAATGGCGTGAGAGGTGAAGAAGAAAGAACTGAGTGTTGGTTTCTGTTGCTCTCTCTGATTTTGTTTCCTCTTATTTTATTTCCTATTTTTTCTCTTTATTTTAATATATTTTGTTTAATTAGTTTAATGGTGGACTAAGTATGTCCACGTTTACTTAGTTTTTTTTTATCTTCCTTTTTTTAAAAGAATAAAAAGAATATATGACCATAATGATAGGAAAAATGGGGCGGCTCCCCATGTCTCAATTTTTTAATTAATAATTGATTTAAATATTTAGGATTAAAACAATTTTAGATTGAATTTGAATTTCATACTATCACTAACTTAATATCTATTATCTATTATTTATTTTTATCTCACTTAAATTTAGATTTCTTTAATTCATTTATTTAACATATTTTTATTAGAGTATTTTTATATAATTAAAAATTAACTTATACATAAAATGACTAATGTAATTTAAATTGTGAATATAATTAATATTAGGATTTTATTTATTATTCGCTTCGATTAAATTTATTGATCGCGGTGGGTAATAATCGATAATCAATTATTAATTAATATAATTCAAATACATTTATTTTGCTAATTGGTTTTAACCAAATCTATTGGTTACGATGATTAGCATTTCTTCCTTAAAAATTCGTTATTATTTTTAATCAAAGCTATTGATTATGAGGGATAACGATAAATTAATAATGATATTAAAATACATTCCATTTGCTAAAAGTGATAATCGAATCAATCGATTAGAATTGCCAGCAATTCTTTACTAATCTATTAATTATGGTGATCAAACCTATTGATCATTGCGATTAATAGTGCAAATTAAAACAGGGTTGTACGCCAAAACACTAAAACATTCAAGACACTTCAAATCAAACTACGGATTTTCATCCTTATTCAAAAACTACGATAGGCCATTCAAAAAGCCTTAAAACCATTTCATCTCAAATTCAAACACTTTCATAATCAATTCTAAGGGTGTACAACCCTTCCCCGAACTACGTTGACTCTAATTCTCCATAAGGAGATACATAGGCACTTGGCAACAATGCGAGTCCCCTCCCTAAAATCTCAATTTTTCCCCTATTCACTTCCTTAGCTATAAACCTTGCCATAAACCTTTATCTTTGAAATGTTAGCCTTTAGCAAAGGGTTGAGGGTGCCTAACACCTTCCCTCGACCTGAATATAGTATCTTACCCTGATCTCTATACTGCGTAGGGTTTCCTATTTGCCCTTCAGAATAGGTGGCGACTCTCTAAGTTATAATTTTTAGGCAGGTTGCTACATTAACCTACAGATTTTCCTGCGGATTTTGGCTTTAGGGACTAAACCTCAAGCAAAAAGTAAGATATAGGGACTCATACCGAAAAAAATAACTTACAAGTACGAAATTAAAAAACTCGCTAACTTACAGGGACCAAAAGTGTATTTAAGCCATAATTATATTACTATCAAAATTTTATCTCGTTAAATTTTTTGTTTTTCTTATCTTTCATCTTCCTTTTATCTTTACTTATATTTATCTTTTCTTATGTTAATTCTTTTTTCTTCTTTTCAGCATCCGGCCTATTCTGACTAAATTTTCATTTTATCAACTTACTTTTCAGGCTAACTTAGTTAACTAACTTAATTCACGATGCAAGGAGTTGATACCATGGAAGTTGTTTTCAGAGGTAGAGGTCAAGTAGGGTGTTATGCGAAGCTAGCAGAAAGGAAGATAGACCTGACTATGTACCTGTCTCTACCGCGAAAATTAACCGAGTCGCCACTAACATATTTATCTTGAAAAGGAAGGGAATGCCAGCAAACCACAAAACAAAACAAAGGTCTCATGACCAGAGAAAAAGGGTAAGGGAGTCGGTTACGCGAGGGGAAGCAAACAAACGAGCTCCGCTCGTAAAGCAAACAAAACCACCGGCACTGGCCGAGGGGTAGAAAAGCAGTCCCGCCATAGCCAGGGGAGCGAATCATCCGAGTCAACCAAGCATTAGACCTCGCGAAAATGATCGGGCCATAGACAAGAGGAGCGGATCCCTCTCAGCAACCAAGCCGTCACGGATCTGAAAGGAAAACGGTGCGTGCGTACACCGAGCATCAACGTCGAGCGACGCGAGCTATAGGAAATGCGGGGGTCCGATTGCATGAACCCTTTTCCTGACATACTTGATAACAAGATCTTGTGCTGGTTCGGAAGCAAGCAATGCGTAGCGTGCACATACTGAACGGACTCGATGAGACTGGGCGGGGGTTGATTACTAACCCTTTCCGCATGCCTTCCATGAGGACTTAACGAAGTGCCATAGAGGACTTATTACACCGTGACTCCCTGCCGCAAAGCACAAATATAAACACACCAACAAAAACAGAACCTCTTTCGAGGGCTTGGCCAGATGAATGCCTAGGTCCTACTTCTCATGGCAAGATATGGTGCATGGAAGAGTAAAAGAGACAAGGGGACAATACCGAACGGATAGCAAATCCGCAATGAGCTAGCAAGCGTAAGCAAAGAAGTCCGAAATACTTCGCGTAAGCCATCATCAAGCAAAGTCAGTCAGAAAGCGTCGTCGTGAAAATAAATCACGAGCGACATGTGGTACACGTTGAGCATAACCACATGAGCAACCTGCAAGAGAACACAAGCCAGACAACACAAGAATATACATCTCAATGAATGAGATCAGATGAATCGCATCGGAAATAAGTTCTTGTCCCACAAATAAAGTGGAACACAATGCAAAACAATCGCACCGGAAGCGAACTCGTGTCCCACAAATAAAGTGGAACACGAAGCAAGTCGAATCGCAATCGAAGGCTTTCTCGAAGTACCTCGCACATCTCAACAACCAAATCAGTAACAACAAGGCAAACGCGCACCGCCATAGAAAATAATAGCAATTAAATTCTAACTAAATTCTAAAATAAAATCTAACAAGATTAAATTGTTTTTATGACATTTTATCTAAAAATTAGAATTAAACTATGTAACAAAGCATCTAAATTCTAACAATAAAATAAAACATGCTTTTTATCATCTAAAACAAATATAGAAAACAAAAATTTAATTCTAACTAGAAAAGAATACATGTTTTTATTCATTTTTATCATGCAAAAATCTACCAAGATTAAATTGTTTTCATAACTTTTTATTACATAAAAATAGGGAAAAAACTAGGAAAGAAAATCTAAATTCTAACATAAAATTGACATGAAACAGGGGTTTCAAAGTGAAAACAAGGTGCAATCAGCAGATTGGTCGCAGACCCACTGAATGTGGCCCAAACAGATTTCTTTGTATTGAGATTTCTTGTAGCCAAAAAAAAGAATGGTGCATGGGCCTCTTAGGGTGGTGTGCACAGCAGTTACGGTGAAGGCCCAAGAGAATTGATCCACAGTCATTTTTATTGCTCTAGATTTTGTATTATCAATTTTCTAATCAGATTCTTATTCAGATTAATGGTCCATTAAACTCAATTATTCACAATTAATCAAGGTATTAACTCAACTAATAGCAAACAATTACATTAAACCAGTGTTTATGAAAATGTTCAATTAGAAAGGGGATTAGGGTTATAACCTTGTGACCATCAGACTCACGTTCCTCTCCCTCTCTCACGAACAAACGACGGCCGGAAATCCTCTTCGATCGAAATGCGCCGCCGTGATTCGCTCATATGTCAATCCTTCCGTCTCAATCGCTCCCTCTCTGCTCTCTCGATCTTAAAGCCTCACCCTCAGCCCTCTCTCACGCCGCTCATCCCTCTCGTCTCTCGACTCTTCCTTCCTCTTCTCACTCAGGCGACGACGGCGTATTGGCTCCATCTTCTCAGATCAAAATCTCTCCGCCGCCGTGAATTAAGAAAACAAAATAAATGTCATCTCACAGCTCTCCAGTATCTGATTTGACTCAACTCTCACTCTCCTCTTTGTTTGCGATGAAGGTTGTTGTGGATGTGAAGCCGATGTGGTAATGAGGCTATTGAAGGTCGAAGCCGTTGAAGGTTTAACGACGAGTACGTGCTTGAAATTGTTTGTGGTTCAATGAAGAAGATGCATCATTATGCAGAATCGATGAACAATGATTAAGTGGTGAAGATCGAAGAGTTGAATGGAACTGATGAGGAATGAATCCGGTGAATCCATTCAGCGAGAGTTTGTTGTCTTCTATTAAAGGCGAATTACTCTCCTTCTTCTCTTACACTCTTCTGTTACATTCCCTTCCGATTCTGTTACAACTTTTGGTTATGTGGTTGCAGTGACATTGCAGAATCGAGCGTGGAGATTTGACACAGATGCGTTGTTATTGGAGTTGATTCTGAGCGTGAATCTGCAGGTTTGTGGTTCGATTTCTTCTTCTTCCGATTCAATTTTCACTTCTGTCCGTTTGTGGTGGTAACGATGCGTGAAGATGATGATTCATAGTGATGTTGAAGCGTGGAGAGGTTGAGATTCTGTAGGGAGTCTGAAGATTGGGAGAGAAAGGTTTTCTTGAAGGTTATGGTGGTGGATGAAGTTCTATCATGGCTGAGAATGGAAGATTGGGAGAAGAAAGTTTGTTACGATTCCGTTTCTCCTTCTTTTTTGTTCTGCCGAATTCTGTTATCCATCTTTGCTGATTTTTTTGTTGTGCCGTTTTTGAGTTTCTGTTATGGAGATGATAGATGATTGAAACCAGTTTTCTCCTGGTTTTGTTCTTAATTGCAGGTTCGGCTTTCACTTGGTTTGGAGCTGCGGTTCAATGAATTGGGCATGGTGCAACACGGTTCAAAGTTATCAACTTGCCCTTATGAAGCTTTTTCTTTTTTGCAGCAAATGTTACATTGTCTCTATTGCATATTTTTTTGTAATGGGCTTGAACATGGGCTTTGTTGAAGTTGAATGTAATATTGTATGGACTTGTATAATTTTGTAATGGGTCTTTGTATGTATATTTGAATGGTGTTGGACATTGTAACTTGTATATTTTCTCTTATTTTTAGATGAATCATGAATGAATGTTGAAAGAATTTTGAATGATCTTGAATCTTGTATGCCAAAATACATATGAATGAATCTTCCAACTTGAACCAATTCTTTGCCAAATCAAATGCTTAAGAATGAACCGATTAATTTTGAACACAAATCTAAATTCATGTCATTAAGTAGTCTCTTGAATCGACACAATCTTTATACCTCATACTTGCACAAGAATGTGAATTAAAACCTTGTACGCTGTCTTAGATCCAAGTCAACTTATATTGCAAACAGCGAGTAACAATGATGAGAACAAAAACTTCTCTGATCACAATGAATCTACAAATTCACCTCTCATGTCATGACTCGCATTGGTATTTCAAACTGACATAACAATGAAGCTTTGAGGAGTTCTTAAGGAGGATAAAAATTGAAGCACATAAGAACTCCTCCACATGAAATCCAATGAAGCTCAGTTGAAATAACGATTGTAGACACCGTGTATAAGACTCTTTATTATTTTTCTTCGATTTTTGAGAGACGAAATAAACGTCTTTCATAACTTATAGCACCGAGAAAGAGGGCAAATTTTGGGGTGTAACAGTACCCTCGTAGCCCCACTATGAAAGCTTTAGGGATTGAGGAGAGTGTTATGTATCTGCTGAACCAAATAGTTTGGACAGGTTCTCACCTGATGTGGAGGTTCAACTCGTACCATAGGTTGACTTTGGAATTCTTGAATTCCCTCACTTACTTGCCTAACTGTGGAATAGGAACAAGAAGAGGAGTAATTATTTTCACACTATTTGGACTTGAGTATAATTTTCATATCCATGATTTTGCTGCTTTGTTGGGATTCCCCAATGGATTGGATGCATTCATTGTAGTTCAAGAGGAACTTTTTGCATACCGTGAGCTCGAGCGCTTTTGGGGAAGTATTACTAGAAATGATGATCCTGAAGAGCATGAATTTCAATCTGAAAATATTCATAATCCTGCCTTCAGATATTTCCACAAGATCTTAGCTCACTATATGTTTGGAAAGACTGAAAACATTTCTGCTGTTTCAAGAGAAGAGTTGTTTATCATGTTTTGTGCTTCACAAAATCGTCCGATTAATGCGGTCATTTTCATGCTAGCAAACTTTGAGCGTATCATGCAAAATGAAGTTTCATCTATTTTGATCGGAGGATTAGTGTTCTGGACTGGGCCGAGCAGGCGCAGCTCTTCCGTCTAGCCGAGCAGGCCCAAAGCATTTGGGCCCATTTACCTGGTAGCCATTACAGATTGCCCAAGAACGAAAACCACGCGTCACACTACAACGAAGGATCCGGTCAACCTCCTCCGAATCCTGCGCTACGCTCATCCAGGACGTGGGTCACCTGCTGACTCAGCCCTAGCACAAGGGTGTTATGGCAATTTCCTAGCACGTGGGCCTCCAACTGGATTTGGCCCAATTAGGAAACCTTGGCCCAGCGCTAGGGGCTATAAATACCCTCTTTCACTAGAGGGTCAGGTATCATATTCTTCACTCTCTAAACCTTCATTCTCTGATAGCTACTGACTTTAGCATCGGAGGACGTTGCAGGTACGCCCCCATCCTGCTCTTCAAGCCAGATTCTGCCGCCTTGACGATTCTCCTGATCAGGTACGATCAGTGGCGCCGTCTATGGGAATCTTGCTCCCCCTTCTTTAACAAACAAAGATCAAAGCTAATCCATTCACAATCGTCATGGCTGACAATAACAACAACATCCCAAACCCTGATCCCTTCCAACTGCAACAGCTGATCGAGGATTCCGCCTGCGAGGGGACAAATCGTCATCGGCGGGAAAGACAGCATCATACCTCTGCCGAACAGAGAAGGCCGAGGCATGAGACCTCACAACCCAGGAGGCAGCAAATCCAGAGCATCCAGCAGGTGCAGAGTCTTCAACAAGTTCAGAACGTCGAACAAGTTCCACCCGAGGGACATGTTCAGAACGGGGAAGACGAGCAGGCTCAACCCTATAATGGACTAGAGCAGGCCCAGAACGTGAACGAAACTGACGCCAGGGACGGACACGTTGCCTCCTCGTTCACGCATACCTCCGACAGGCGAAGGGTTCATTATGAAGACGACCAAGAGGAGCAAGTCAACATTCCCGAGGACGCGGACCCCACAACCATCCTCCTACTCAAAGAACTGCAGAAGACCAACCGTCTCATCCTCCTTCAGGGTAACCGCATCCACGAGCTGGAAAGGAAACGACGATATCGTTCCCCCCGCAGAGGCACTATCGATCGCGTTCCTACTCCTCCTCGCGCTCCCCACCTAGGAGACATCGCAGACGCTCCCCGTCCTCTTCTCGCTCGCCGCCCAAGAGGAACCGTCGCCAGAGGTCATATTCTCGCTCTCCACCACGAAAGAGCAGGAAAAATCAGAGACCTGAAACCACTAAAGCTAGGAGCCTCTCACCCGAGCAGGAACGCCAAGGCCCCTCCAAGGCTGTGTTGAAACCCCACGAGCATTCTCCTCCAAAGGACAACCGCAAAAATTCGGACAAAGCACAGGCTAAGCCCAGACGAAGCAGACACTCGACCTCCCCTGGACCAAGCGACGAAGAAGATTTCCGCAGTCCCTTGTCCGAGAATATCCGAAGAGTTTGTCTTCCACGAGGGATGGAAAAACCACCCGTCTTGGACCAATACGATGGAACCACTGATCCCGATGACCATATTCGGAGCATCGAAGCTGTCATGCACTATCACGTCGTCCGGGGATCCATCAAATGCCGCATCTTTCCGACCACCCTCAGGAAAGGAGCGATGACATGGTACAGGAACCTTCCTTCCAACTCCATCCACTCCTGGACCGAGCTCAAAGAGCTATTTCTGAGCCATTTCACAGCATCCCGTCGACAACCAAAATCAGAGGCGAACCTCGAAGCAGTAATCCAAGGAACCAATGAACCTCTCCGAGACTACCTCGACAGGTTCCACAAAGAAGCCGTCAAAGTACAGACGACCGATTACATGAAGAGGTACCTCCTAGAGCGAGGTCTTCTCCCCGGAAGTGACTTCAAGAAGGCCATCAAAATCGAGAAGGTGCACACCATGAACTCCCTCCTCCACAAAGCTCAAGCCCTCATCGCTTTCGAAGAAGGAGAGGCTGCTGCCATGAAAGCCTCGCGAGGCAATAATGCCGCTCGTAGTTCGAACTACGAAAACTCATGTTCAAGACGGGGACATGAAAAAAGGAAAGATGACAGGTCCCACGACGCTAAAGAGCGCCGAGGACCAGCTGGTCGTTTCAACGACTACACCCCTCTGAATGCTTCACGGGAGAAAATCTTGGCCGAATGCAAAAGCACCGACTTCAAGAATTCCAGCATCAGACCCCCGAAGTCAAACCCCGCAAGGCCAGGAACTGACAAATCCAAGTACTGCAAGTACCACAAGAGTCACGGGCATCTAACCGAGGAATGCATTCATCTTAAGGATGCCATTGAGACACTGATCAAGGAAGGTCGCCTTTCGAAATACACAAAGAAAGGGGAACCTTCCCGGATGGACGACCAACGAAACTCTGACGAAAGCAACTCACGGGGTAACAGGCCTCTGCAAGTAGCCCTGTCCGTCACCCGTCCTGAAGACTTCATGCCTTCGGTCGGAATAACTAATGCATTTAGCGAGTGGGAAAGATTCCCGACCGCCATGGTCGTCTCTAACGGCGGGGATCCCGGTTCTCTCACCATCAGCTTAGTGAAGAGAAAGTTCGATGAATTGCTCAACGCCAACGCAGACCTCGGCCCTACTCTGCGGAAGTTTAGAGGAAAATCATAACCAATCACTTTCTACTTGGAAGAGCTGCCTGCCGGAGCCCCTACTCGTCCGAGCCAGAATGGCAAACTTTGACGTCCGACGAGTCCTAGTCGACGAAGACAGCTCGGTCGACATCATGTACTCTCACCTCTTTCGGACACTCCAGCTGGACGACTCACACCTCACTCCTTATGTGGGTTCTGACCTCCAAGGCTTCAACGGAGCCACAACCAAACCTTGGGGTTACGTCGAGCTGATAGTCACCTTCGGGGAAGGGGAAGCCTCCAGACAAGTCAAAACCAGATTCTTGGTGATCGACTGCAAGACCCTATACAACTGCATTATCGGACGCCCCACTCTGGCTGAGCTCACCGCTGTGCCCTCGACTGTGCACCTGAAGATGAAATTCTACACGAGAACAGGACGAGTGGACACCATCAACGCCGACACTGAAGCCACCAGAAGAATCTTCGACGCCTCGGTGAAAGGGCTGCAACTGATCGCTCCCCCATCCAGCTCCAACAAGAAGCCAAGGGCCGAAGACAAGCATCCTCGAGAAGATCAACATCAGACGACCAACGTCAGCTCAGTCGACCTTGACGCACGCTTCACAAAACAAGAGCTGAAGAAAGGCGAAGAGGCGCGACCAAAGCCAGCTCACCCCGTTCGACCTGTCCCGGACGGGGACTTCGAGCTTGTCCCGCTGGGCGACAACCCCGACAAAGCGGTGAAGATCGGTAAGAGCATCCCAGACCTACCGAGAAAGCAGCTCGTGGCTTGCCTTCGAGCCAACGCCGACCTGTTCGCTTGGAGCGCAGCGGAAATGCCCGGGCTCGACCCTGAGGTCGCCTGCCACCATCTCTCCATTGATCCAGCCGCGAAGGCAGTAGTTCAACGTAGGCGTCGGCAGTCTCCCGAGAAAGCGGAAGCTGTCGAGAAAGCTGTAAAAGACCTCTTAGAGGAAAATTTTATTTCCGAGGCCAAATATTCAACTTGGCTCTCAAACGTTGTACTAGTTAAAAAATCTAATGGAAAATGGAGAATGTGCGTTGATTACACTGATGTTAACAGGGCATGCCCCAAAGATGCTTATCCGTTACCTAACATTGATAGGCTGGTCGACAACTCGACCGGCTATAAATTATTGTCTTTTATGAATGCTTATTCAGGTTACAACCAGATCCCCATGGCGAGGAGCGACAAACAGTGCACGGAGTTCATGACCGAGTCGGGCAACTATTACTATGACGTAATGCCCTTCGGACTCAAAAACGCTAGAGCCACGTACCAACGGATGATGAACAAAGTGTTCCGAGGAGAGATCGGTGATACTCTCGAGGTATACATGGACGACATGATCCTCAAATCTCGAGAAGACTCCGATCACACCACCCATCTCGAGCGGGTATTCGAGCAGGCCAGATCCTGCAATATGCGCTTCAACCCGGAAAAATGCACCTTCGACGTCCGAGCAGGCAAATTCCTCGGTTTCTATTTGACCGAACGAGGAATAGAAGCCAACCCGGATAAATGCCGAGCATTCTCGGAACTCCCCACTCCTAACAATAAAAAATCCATCCAAGTCCTAAACGGGATGCTCACGGCACTATCCCGTTTCGTCGCGAAATCCGCCCAGCACGCTCTTCCATTCTTTAAGTTATTACGAAAAGAAGCGACCTTTGAATGGTCCGAGGAATGCGAGCAAGCACTATCACACCTCAAACAAGTACTCTCCAAACGACCCGTCCTCTCTCGACCCGATGACAACGAGCCGTTATATCTCTACCTGGCCGTCTCAAACGAGGCAGTCAGCGCGGCCTTGATCCGAGAGATTGATGACGGGCAGAAACCCGTATACTTCACCAGCAAAGCCCTACAAGGACCCGAAGTGCGATACCAGCAGGTCGAGAAAGTCGCCCTGGCCCTAGTGACAACAGCCAGGAGGCTAAGATACTACTTCCTCGCCCATACCATCGTCGTTCGAACAGATCAGCCTATCAAGCAACTCCTCAGCCGACCAGACATGGCCGGGAGAATGCTAAGGTGGTCCCTCGAACTTTCCGAGTTCGACGTACAATACGAAAGCAGGAGGGCACTAAAGGCTCAGGCGCTGGCAGATTTCGTAGCTGAGATGACCTCAATCACCAACTCCCCGTCCCCCGCTAAGAATAAATGGAGCATCTACGTAGATGGCGCCTCAAGCAGCTCGGGAAGCGGGGCCGGCATTATCTTAGAAAACGACGAAGGACTCATCATCGAAGTATCCTTGGTCCTATCTTTCAACACGTCGAACAACCAGGCCGAATACGAAGCTCTCCTAGCGGGCCTACGGCTCGCCGAGGACGTGGGAGCGCGGGAGGTTAAAATCTACACCGACTCCTAACTCGTCGCATCCCATATCAGCGGCGATTACCAAGCCAAAAACGACGTGCTCGCCGAGTACCTCACACTCGTCAAAGATAAGATGAAAAAATTCATGAAGGCAGAAGTCGGGCACATCCCCCGAGAACACAACTCACGGGCCGACGTCTTATCCAAACTCGCGAGCACCAGAAAGAAAGGCGGAAACAAGTCAGTGATCCAGGAAATCCTATCAAGGCCAAGCATAGACAAGGGCGCACAACCCCTACCAATGTTCGCCATCGGCGACGACAACTGCTGGATGACCCCGGTGTATAATTTTCTTATGAAAGACGAACTCCGAACCGACGCAAAAGAGGCTTCAGCAATCAAAAGACGAGCCTGCTCGTACACCATCGTCGAGAACAAACTATATCGACGAGGTTTCTCCATTCCTCTCCTCAAATGTGTCGACGCCTCGCAAGCGCTCGAGATCCTCCAAGAGCTTCACGAGGGGATAAGCGGTCAACACCTCGGCGACCGATCACTCGCAAGAAAGGCCCTCAGGGCCGGGTATTACTGGCCGACCATGCAGCAGGACGCAAAGGAGCACGTCCAGAAATGAGACAAATGTCAGCGCCACGCCGACATGCACTTAGCTCCCCCGAACGAGCTTAAATCTTTATCCTCACCCTGGCCCTTCTCCACATGGGGAATGGACCTCCTCGGACCCTTCCCGGTCGGTTCATACCAAAATAAATACCTGGTAGTCGCCGTCGACTACTTCACCAAATGGATAGAAGCCGAAGCGCTCGCCAAGATCACGTCCCAAAACGTGCTCCGTTTTTATAAACGGAACATACTCGCTCGGTTCGGGGTGCCGCAGGCGATTATAACCGACAACGGCACCCAATTCATCGACAGAAAGTTCCAAGAGTTCGTAGCCAAACTCAGAACGAAACAGCACTTCACTTCGGTTGAACACCCCCAAACGAATGGGCAAGCGGAAGCTGCCAACCGGGTAATCCTCCGAGGACTGAAGAGGAGGTTGGGCGAGGCAAAAAAATCTTGGGTCGAAGAACTACACAGTGTACTTTGAGCGTACAGGACGACCTCCCATTCAAGCACAGGCGAAACACCGTTCAGGTTAACTTACGGCACCGAAGCCGTGATCCCCGTGGAAATCCGAGAGCCATCTCGTCGGACCGAGTCGCCTCTCGAGGAAGAGCTCAACGACGAAGCCATGAGGGAAGAACTCGACATGGTCGAAGAAATCCGAGCAGGATCTTCCCTCCGAGAAGCGAAGTTGAAACAACAGATAGCTTTATGCCACAACGCCAAAGTTATCAAGCGTGAATTCGAAGTTGGTGCCCTAGTGCTCCGCAGAAACATGAAAGACTCTCGCGAGGGCAAACTAGCCCCGAACTGGGAAGGCTCATACCGAGTTTACGATAAAACCGAAAACGACGCCTATTATCTCGAGAACCTTCTCGGCGAAAAACTTGCTCGGCTTTGGAACGCTGAAAAACTCAGACGCTATTACAGTTAGGTACAACCTAACGCTCCCCGGCCGCTCGTACCGAACACGAGGGGGAACCAGACACGGACTCGCGTCATGGTACAAACGCGAGTGCTCCACGACAGCAACAGTTGGAACTCCCTACCAGAAGGCAAGACCAACTACGCGGCAGGCCTTACGACTAGACCCACCGCAGCAGTACCTGCACGGCAGAACCCCAGCTCGCGATGGGACCGTTCACGCCGCGAGCACTTAGCCCCAACCGCGACCTCGTGCCCGCTAATAGCGCACACCTGCTCTGCGCAACCGGACCGTACACCACACGCCCGGGCAATAAACCTCGGCCGAAGCACAAAAAAATAAACAAGACAAACGAACATTGAATCAAAGCATGAAATGCGAAATAGAATTAAAAAACGACCGAACTGGCCGGAGATATCCAAATATTACAAAGATTACGGGCACGCAGACCCCAAAAAATTATCCGGGCATCGCCCAACTAACTACTTTGGCACGCAGGCCACAAATTTACCGGCGCGCAGGCCAGTAAAGGAAAAGAAACTGATCAAGCATCGCCGTCTTCCTCCTCGGCACCGTTGTCTTCACCCGGAACATCCTGCTCGTCTTCCCAGTCCTCAAACTCGGGATTTGACTCGATCCGCCCATCCATGACTTTGTTGTAATGACCAATTCCCTTCGTCACCAAGCGCGGGTTGAGAACTTTCAGCTGGTCCCCCGCGGCCCTGAATCCAACCCCAAGGTAGAAACGCAGTCGACCTCCAGCTCCCTCACCTTGCCCAGAAGCTGAGAGCGAGTCACCAAAACCTTCTCGTCTTCATCTTCCTCGGCGGCGGGGAGGTGAGACTTCTCCAGTTCGGCAACCCGATCACGCAGCCTTTTCTCCTCGGCTTCCAAGGCCCTGACTCTGTAGTGCGCCTTGCAGAGCTCTTCAACAATGCCGTTTTGGATCTCATACTTGTCCTTATAATTCTCAAACTCATGCTCCAGCTTGTCATATTTGGTCTGCAGAGCATCGTAATCCTTCTAAGGACAAACCCTTTGAGCATTGAGGGCCAAGGCCAAGGCGGCCACCCTCATCATCCCCTCGATATCCTCAGACAAGTCTTTGTCCCGAGACACCCTATCCCATCTTACTATATGCCTCTCCTCCTCGCGCTCGAGCAGCACATTCTTCTTCGAGAAGAGTCCCCTGTGCAAAGTACAAGAGGGCAGCACTATGTCGTCATTAGAGGGGTTGTCGTTGATGAGAGGACGAACTTCTGGAGTCCCTTCGTTCTTTTGTTTTTTCCCGGCCAGGGAATCACCCGAAGTCGTCCCAACCGACGAAGGGGATCCACCATCAGGAGCGCCCGCAGCAGCCGCCTTGACTTCCTCGACCCGCGTCCGCTTCACGGTCACCTTGGTGGCCACTTTGTTCTTTGCTCTCATCTTCACGACCTTATCATGCAAGTCGGCCATTTGCCCTGCAAAACAAAAGGAGTTAGTACCGAAGAGGTATTATTCAAACATGAAATAATTTCCTCACCAAGCAAGATCATCGCATCCCCGTAACCCCCGCACTCGAGGATAGCTTTGGTGTTGATATACCGAGGCTCCAGCATGGGACCCCCGTCCTCTTCGAATAAAGGATCCCCGTTGGGATAGGTGCATACTGCCGGCCTAAACCCATCTACGAAGGAGGCGAGCCGTCACGCTCGTTGAGATCCTCATCTCGGAAAATGTAGTAGTCAGTCCCATGATCGAAGTGATCATATTGCCACTCCAACGAGAACCGAGCAGCGGGACCCATCTTTTTCACTCCGTCCTGAATATATTCTCAAATCTCAAACAAATGATCCTCGGCCCCAGGAGTGAGAGGTTTAACCATAAAGTATCGACCTTTGAAATGCTTGATGGAGTTCTGGTAAATGGCTAACAGCTTCTTCGGCTGCTTGAAGGACACCCAACTTCATTTGCCGTCCGAGTCACGCAACCTCTGCAGATGAAACACTCTGAAAAATAGGGGCAGAGTTGCCTCGACCTCCAAAAATCCGCACACGATTTCAAAGGCCCTTAGAAACGCAAAGGCGTTGGGGTGAAGCTGGGACGGACACAAACGCAGCCACCCGAAAACGCTCCGCTGTAGATGCGTGAAGGGGAGCCTGAGCCCGACCTCTTTGAAGACAAACTCATACATAGCGAAGCGAGGACCAGGGAATTGCGAGCAGATCCTCTGATGAGACTTAGGTACAAAGGCACCCCAGGAAGGCTCCTCATTCGGGTCAAGATCCTCGAGGTCATTAAAGGCCTCCTTAGGATGCGTCGAGAAGCGCGACGCAATCGTCCTCGGAGCGACGGCCACCCATTCCTCAAGCTCCCTAGGGGAGGTCTCAATGATTGGAACACCCTCATCCGGCGAGCAACCAATAGCTTCGTCCCCCTCGGATATGTCGAAGACGACGCCGTCCTTGTTTTCGTCAGCCATTTACCTGAAAAGCAGAGGAAACAGTGAATTCGACTTGTCAAATCCACCCTTCCACCGCAAGTCAAGTGAAAGGGCGAGGAGGGAGGACGAGGAAAGACTCCTGCCTACGACCAACATCCACGACGCATCCTACTAGGTCCATCAGATCCGACCAACTACCATCAAACTACATTAGAAAAAGGTGCTAGCAAGACAAGGTGACCACCCCCAACGATGGTCGGCAAGCACATCTAATTCTCCAACAACCCTAATCGAGACACGTAAACTCTTTTGCTCGTCGCATTTAAACTCTCCTCGTCTAGTTCAAAGGCTGGATGTCTCACTCAACTATTCTCGCTCGGCTTACTCAAGTTTCACTCAGCAAACACATGAAAGAATAACAATTTCCTAAATCTACTCGGCACACTCATTAGCTTCGCCCGCTGTGCTCTTAAATCTTGCTCGCCGTACTCAAGCTAGAACATAAATCTTAAATAAATAAACAAAGGAGAAGACGAGGAACTTACTTGAGAGAGCGGAGGAGAGATGCACGAGACGAAGAAGAGAGCTGTGGGCGAGTCTCGGAAGCTTTCAAAATGCTAAGTGATAAATGAATGATCTTCTCGCTCTTTATATAGAGGAAGGAGGCCAAAGGGTGTCATGATGGCCTAGGCAGCCTAGGAGGCGCAATCATTGCCTACACCCCCAAGGCAGCTCTAAGCATGGGAAAGCGCCAAGTGTCATAAAGCGTCTTGGAAAACCCAAACGGTGCAGCCGGTACTTATACCAAACGGCGCTGCAATGATGGCAGTCTCAACAGTCGCCACCTGTCAGTCAAACTCTGACAAGAAGCAACCAAAACGTGTCAAGTGGAATGCAAAGGGACAGTCACCTCCTCGGCCGGACTCCGAGAACTAGAGCCGACCACATCTTTGGTCTTACATCCCCGTCAGCAACAACTCTCCCCGCTTACCTAAGCATCCGAGGAGAGCCCAGTTGACGACAAACGTTCGTACTCGTGCTCGGCCAGCCTCTTGGTTAAAGTCATCACTCCCACACGACTAATGACTTGGGGGGCTCCTGTTCTGGACTGGGCCGAGCAGGCCCAGCTCTTCCGTCTAGCCGAGCAGGCCCAAAGCATTTGGGCCCATTTACTTGGTAGCCGTTACGGATTGCCCAAGCACGAAAACCACGCGTCACGCTACAGCGAAGGATCCGGTCAACCTCCTCCGAATCCTGCGCCACGCTCATCCAGGACGTGGGTCACCTGCTGACTCAGCCCTAGCACAAGGGTGTTCTGGCAGTTTCCTAGCACGTGGGCCTCCAACTGGATTTGGCCCAATTAGGAAACCTTGATCCAGCGCTGGGGGCTATAAATACCCTCTTTCACTAGAGGGTCAGGTATCATATTCTTCACTCTCTAAACCTTCATTCTCTGATAGCTACTGACTTTAGCATCGGAGGACCTTGCAGGTACCCCCCCCATCCTGCTCTTCAAGCCAGATTCTGCCGCCTTGACGATTCTCCTGATCAGGTACGATCAATTAGTAACGATGATAGTGAATGCTATAGGTTTGAGACAACAACTACTTGGGCTGACACCACTTGGTACTTACCAATCCATGGATTTTGGATTCTGCTTTAATAGAGGCATTATTGGAAACCTTGGTCCCGATCACTTTGAGTTTCTAATTGATAACCAAGTCATGGACCAGTTCACTTTGCCTAATCCAAGAACAAGTGTGCATAGCCCATAAAATTGGCTTTATTAAGGTCAGATTCCAGAAAGAAAACCGTCTCCTGAGACTCCACAAACCTATGAGAACTTTGATGATGATATGACTGAAGCTAACCATGAGCCTGAAACTCCTCCCGGCTATCATGAAGTAGCCTCTCCTGCTCATACTGAACCTGAGTATGAACCTAAAACTCCTCCATTCTCTCCTGCTCAGACTGAACCCGAATATGAACCTGAGACTCCTCCTGAGTATTATGTTGAATAAGTTTTGCCTCCACCACCTTGCTCCTCTAGCGTGTCCTGTCGCATCTTCTAAATCGGCTTCCCCGAAGAATGCTCCTCCCCTAATAGACCATGCTTATCATCCGATAAGTCATGGCCAGGCTATTGATGCACTGCAACATGAACTTCAGCATGTGCGCGAAGAAGTTCAATCCGTGCGATCGGATCTTATTGGATTTATGGACACCGTGAATGCACAGTTTTATGTTGTGTTCCAACACATCTACTCGTTTGCACCACATACTAGAGATCAAAATTGTGGATGAAGATGAAGATGTTCGAAGAAATTTATTTTGTTTTAGTTTTTAGGACTTATTAGCATTATTTTATTTCACTTTAGTACTCTTAGAATTTTATTATTCTGCACTATTTTCCTACTATTTTTTTCTGCAGTCAGTAATCTGTTTATCATATAATGCAATTCATTTTTAGTATCTGTTTTGCTATTTCCAATTTATGTTTTATTTGACTATTTTATTATTGCTGCTGTGTTGTCTACCCCTAACTGTCAAATACTGGTCACATGTGACACACATTTATTTATGTTGTCACTTTGCTTGAGAGCCTACTGACATTGGAATGCATCACGAAAATTGACAAAAACGCATGCTTAAAGGCTGAGACACCCGTCTAACCTTTATGGGGACCATGTCCCACTTAGCCTAGCCTCTGAGACGCCCGTCTCAAGCTCTTGGGCTCCCCGTCTCAGCATGCGTCTCGTGGGAAACAAGACGTGCATGTCTCTTCTGTCACCCGCGTGAGGCCCCTGTCTCAGGCCTTTGTCTTGCATGCATGAGACACTCGTCTCAGCTTTGCAGCAATGAGACAACAGTCTCTATTTTCTCCTCTGTCTCACGCATCAACCTTGTTCCCCATGCTTCAAATTCAAATTCAAACTTTCCCTCTTCATCATTTAATTCATCCATTTATTTCACCATAAAAAACACCCTATTTCTTATCATTAACTCACATTCTTAAAACCATTTCCTTCAAACTTCCTCCACTGTCATCAATATTATTTCTTACTCCCACCATTCAACTTCTAACAATCCCATATAAGTTCATCCCACTATCACTCTCTTCTCTACACTCTTATCATTTTCTTCCATAACCATTTTTCTTTTACAAACCATATTTCCTTTTTCACCATGCCTCAAAGAACTATAATTAGACAAGTGAGACCAGAGAGACCACCACCAGATCTAACCACAATTAGATTCTGCAAAAATGATGGTGGCAAGCAACAAAGTAAGTACTCAGCTTTATATACACGCTAAGTTAACACTACGAAATATGTGGACACCAACTGTTTAGAGACGTTGGGACTAACTGAAAGTGTAAATTTTATGCTTACCAACACTAGCCTAGATCATCTCTGTACCCAATCCGCTCCTACCTTTGAGCCGCTAGTTTTGGAATTCCTCAGTTCTTTCAACTACGACACCCCTGCAGAAGAACCCTTCCTAACAGGCACCGTTCAATTCCGGATGTTCAATTAAGAATATAATTTTGATCAAAACGTGATAGCTCGACTTTTAATTTTTCCGCGAGGGCAAGATGTCTATTATAAAACCCCTGAAGACATCAGAGGAGAAGTTTGGGAACATATCAGTTACACACTCTGGCAAAATTTAACCGGTGAAGAAGTTGACGGTTGGCGGAATCTTTATGTTTCTTGCATCCACAACCCCGCTATACAATATTTACATCGTATTTTGGGAAACACTATCTTTGGAAGAACCAACAACCATAAATTCAACCAAGATGAGCTGTTCATCATATATTGCGCACTGAATGGCCGAAGAGTAAATGCCGTCCCTGCTATGCTGAACCACATCCAAGGATGTATAAATTCAACTGGAACTAATCCTTTCTGTTTTGGCGGCATTATCACCACCATCGCCTACTCGTTAAATCTCGCTGATGAACTCCTCTCTATCAGTCAGTATATGAAAACATTTTAATTTATCAATTTTATTAAATATTTTACTATTAAACTTGTATGCATTTTAATATAAATGTTTGTTTATTTTTAATTCTAACAATAATATTTTTTAATTTTTTTAATGTTGTTAAAATTTACAATTACATGATCAATTATAATTGATTGATTAGTTTTTATTACAAATACGAATAAACGAGTATGAATATGGATACGTAGATAGATACTCAGAAAATACAGATACTTTAATATCCACGCGAGTATAGACTCGAATTTGAAATTGTCTTCAACCGCAAGTATGAACACGTGTACTATAGTATCTGCGATAACCCTACCATGTTCATCCCTATTCAAAACCCAATTTAATACGACCCAACCACCACCTTCAAATCCACATCTGACTGTTCCACCACACTGTTCATTCAAAGTGTAGAAACAACAACCATAGTCCACGCTGGATAATATAAAATTACAAAAGATGAAATTATTTAAGAAAATTTTTAAGGTGAAGTCATCAAATTAACTTTTTTGGTAAATTTATAAATTTAACCAATCAAAAAAATAGTATTGACCAATGGTTTAAAATTCAGACCGATGATTAACCTTATCAATACACTGGGTTAATGAATTACTGGTCGGACCGACGGATCACTAGTTAACTCCTATGATTGTTGACCCAACCTATATATATATCAAGGTCGTCTCAATTTTTTCGGAAGCCTTGTGTAGATTAGTCTTAGTTTAATTATGGAAAAACAAATTGAGGCCATATATGACCATAGTTTAACCATTAAAAGTATTTTATAAGGTCCTATTTAACCACGTGTTAAATGTAAAAATATTAAAGCCCTGTGCGGTAGCCCGTCTTGCACGCCCTTAAAGACAGTCATGATATTTAAAAAAATAATAATTTAAATATATTAAACTATATAAACTAAATCTAGATTAATAAAAAAAAGGTGTAGGTAATTAACCTATTATAATTTAAATAGATGTTTTAAATTTAAATATAACTAAACTACAAATATATTAAATTGATAATTACAAAAAAAAAATGTTTTACCAATATTTGTTTATATACATATTATACATTTATAAAATATTGTTTTATAAATATTATATATAATTTTGCTCCATGATGTTCAACAAAAACGCAACGACTAAGTGAACAAGGTAGAGTAGTTAAATATTGCTTGGCATGAGTCCGAATCGAGTGTGTTCGAGTTTCATACTGCTTTTTTGTTTAGATTTGTCAAGTTTACTGTTTGTTTTGCAACTTTAAATATATATTTGTTGAAATTCCTATTTCAATGTATATAATTTGTGAATTAATTCGTTGATTTGATGATTTTCGAATTTGTTGTTTAAGAACTCTCATGAACTCAAGAACACAGAAATGACAAAATCATGATTTTTAATTGTTTCAAGCAAATGAATACAATATTAGAAGCATAATTTCACCACGAACTTGATTCTATAATTAATTTTTCATAAAACCTCATAACCAAGTCGGATCGAGCGTGTTTGTGTTCGAGTTTCATGCAAAAAAATTTCGATGTCAAATTCACGACTTGTTTTGAAATTTTGAATACATATTTGAAATCATGGTGAAATTTCGGTTTCAACAATATATAATTTGTAAATTAATTAGTTGATTTGGTAATTTTTTGAATTTTTTGATTGCAATATAGTTAAAGATGATAAACACAAGATGATGATGGGGGATTTTAAACCGATTGAAGTGACCCGATTAATGATTGAAGATGATGATTAATTTTTTTTATCAATAAAATAAAAAACTAAACTCACTGTTAAATTAATATAAAAAATAAAAATTACACAGCCATGAGTCCACCAGTCCCATCATGGGTCAGTGGTTGAAAGAGCAGAAGTTTGCGGAAGAAACAAAGATTCTTGAAATGGCATTGAAGACACGGCGACCACAGTTGGAGAGTTGTGAATTGGTGTTACATTTTGGTTTTGGTTTCACAATGTTAAATGCTATTTATATTTTTTTTCTACTACTATTGTAATGCTTTCGGTGTTGGTTTTATAGGGTTCAAGCATATTTTACTTTGAAGTAAAAATAAAAATACTGAAATTTTGTATATGTTTTTCAATTGCATTTATTAATTGAAAGGGTAAATTTGTACTGATATACAAAATTAATTATTATTTTATTATTTATAGTATGAAAAATTACAAATGATATCACATATACATTTATCTGGTTTTTCAAAAGTGTACTAGCATTTGATTTTTTTCACAAGTACACTTTCTCATTTATTTCTAATTTGTATCTCATTTTATTTCTCTCTTTCTTCTCTTTTCAAATTTCAAACTATTAATATTATTAATTATTTTTATTGTCGTTTTTAGGAGTGTTCGCGGTGCGGTTTGGGCGGTTTTGAAGAAAAAAATCATCCGAATCGCAAAAGAAAAAATCGTGCAGTTTGGTTTGGTTCGGTTGGCTTTTAGAAAAAAATCGAACAAAACCAAACCAAACCAATGCGGTTCGGTTTGGTTCGATTGGTTCGGTTTTTTATAAATATCTAACGAGTCATAAATACACATATAGATGACAACATAACTTTGTATTTAGACATTCATACACTATCAAATAACAACAAAACTCGTCATATTCTGACAACAACTTTCCATTTAATATAAAAATTAAATTAGACAAAAGTGGAATAATAAACATAAAATAATAGCATAAAACAATATAAAAATTATTATAATGAAACAAAAAAAATAGAAGAAACGAGAGATTAATGAAGATGAAAAAAAAACAAAAGAGTTGAGAGATTAGAGAAGAATATGTGCGATAAAAATGAGAAGGTGAAAAAGAAAGAATATAAGAGAGTAAAGATTAGAGAAGAAGAGGGAAGATGTATGTGGCAAAGAAGACGCGATAATGCTATTAGAGATTTGAGAAAATCAGGACTGAAATCATATGTGTAAGGATGAGAAAGTTGCTCTTAATCATAAGACTAATGTATAATATGTTTAAGTTTGAGTTGATGATAGGACAAATGATTAGTAATAACTTGATTTTTTGAGTCATTTTTAGTAATGACTATGTAAGTACTTCTTACCAATTATGTTCTATGAATTCAAGTTTAATTTAAATTGAAAATTATAATTTTATTTTATATTATAGTTATTTAAATATATATAATGGTTCAAAAGTTTATTAAAATAAAAAATTATTTAATTTGAGAAAGAAGTTTCCTGCGAATTTAGCTGCGGATATATATTTTCTGCAGATTTACCTGCGGAATTCACTGCGGATTTACCTGCGGATTTATCTGCGAATTGTTTCCTGCGGATTTAGCTGCGGAAATACCTGTGGAATTACCTGCGAAAAATATTACCCACGAAGGTTTTAGCTGGGGACATAAAACCGCAGGAAAATCCGCAGGAAACGTGTTTCCTGCGGAAATTTAGCCAAAATCCGCAGGTAATTCTGCAGGAAATACGTGTATTTCTAGTAGTGAGATCCATTTTCAAATAACTTTTTTAAAATTATCATTTTTGCAATTCACGGTAAAAACTCCCCATTATTTAATAGTGATAAGTGTATGATGACACAAACAGGTTAGAACATAATGCATAAAAATTGTTAGCTACTAAACAAATTGCATTAAAATAATGTATAATTCATGATTTCATAAACAAGTTTTTTCGGGGTAGATATCGGGCCCGTTTGTTTTGGTTTTTTTTAAAAATGATTTCTATAGTGTTACAAAATTTTGTGAAAAATTTTTTTACAAAGAAACTTTCTATAAAAGCTTCAAATGAACATTTTGTTTGAATAGTTATTCTTAAAATGTGATTTTAGGTATTTCATCTATTTATGAATAAAAAATTTGGATATCAAAATTCCAAAAAATCGCTTAATTTTGAAACTATTTCAAATAGATTTTCATAAAAATCATTTTTGAAATACAACTTTTTGAAAAAATTGCGATTTTGACAAAGTTTTGGTCTTCAGTAATCTATGTTTATGTTCTAGGATGTCAAAATTAGTGTTTCATTTTAGAAAAAACGAATATAAGAAAACTTGTAATATTTTGAACAACAGTTTTGAAAAATCTATTTTCAAAAATACAAAGAAAAAATCTATTTTTTTAAAGCTGAAACAGGCCCATCATCTCTCAATTCTTTAATACCTTGGAATTTGCTTAGTATGTCTAAATCCATTAGTACCTTTGAATATGTTTAGTTACTAGTATCCTAGACATATTCTTTAATATATTTAGTTATCGGCATCATTAGACAGATTCTTTGATACCTTTAAATTTGTGTTGTCATCGGCATCTTTAGACAAATTCTTTGATTCCTTTAATTTTGTTTAATTACCTGTATCCTTTGGGCAAGGAGTAGAAAAAAACAAAAGAAAAAAAAAACTCCTTTTGTGGAAAAACATATTGAATTTTAATTGTAAGAGTGTGAAAAGAATAAGTAAATATTGAATTGGAAAATTTTATCCAAACCATACATAATTATTTTTCAATATAATCTAGCTATGTTTGAATAAGTAAAAAATAAAATGGAGCAGAATAAAATAGAGCAATATGAAATGGAGCGAAACGGAGTAGAATGAAATTAAGATGTCATTCTATTATTTGAGGTATGTCATATTGAAATAGAGTTATTTTGTCACTCCGCCTAAATCGAAGGATATAAAAATTGATGAAAGTGATTGAATGAGATGTAATGCATCCTATCCGATACCACTCCATTACATCTTTTTTAATCAATTCAAACGAGACAACATAATTTTATTATATTCTATTCTGTTCAATTTTAGTATATTTCATCAATCCAAACATACTCTAAAGTCCACACAAAAATAAGGAATTAAAATTTGTATGAGAATGAGAAGTATAGAAGACCTTTCATAAATCATCTAATATTTATTTTGTTACAAATCTATAAAAATATAAATATATTGTGATTAAAAATATTTATTTATTATTTCATATAAAATTATTCTCTTAAAAAGAAAAGCAAAATTATTGTCTATTATCTTCCAAACAAAACCTATATAATACAAAACCATACCTATCAAAGAACAAATGCAACATTTTGGTTATAGCTATTTTTTTTTTAAAAGGCCAATAAAATTTATTAAAGAAACAAGGCATGAGTAATGCCCAGTTACACAATATTATGCAGTAACTCCAAGCTAAAAAACATGATAGTAACAAAGCATATATCTCAAAACCAAGTAACATGTAACATATGTAACACCCTTCTAAAACCCCGCGGAATATCAAATAAAATTCAGAGTAAAACATAAAAGGGTATTACAGCTTCATAATATTAGAAACAATAAACCGTGTCTTGAGTCAAAGGAACGTCGAAACATATTATTCAGTGATTATGTTAACACAGCGGAAAATACTTCAAAACTGAATAACATAAAACAATCGGGATTCACATCAAAGATCACCGATACAAAACCAACAAAACATTATTCCAACATAGGAAGATAATTCATCAGACAACTCTAACATAAGCGTTCCCCAGTGTTACAAGACCAGGGCATAAAACTGACACAGCCGAACTAAAACAAAGTAACTCTACGAGTTATCCTCACCAAGCACAATCCGCTATTCCTTAATCTGAAAAATATCAACAGTAAGGGTGAGTCTCATTCACAATTAATCAATGTTATAAATCCACAAATAACAAGATATCATACACATTATCCACCCAATTGAATATATTCAGGTATTCAACAATTATTACATCAAACGCAGCAATTAAATCAACCACACCACATTATAACATTGGACACCTTTCATTCATGTTATAACCATATATACAACCTAATGCAATGCAACTACATGCATGTGATACCAATCCATGGGATTAACCCATCTCATCGATCCACCATCATCAAGGATATGGCTACCTCCACTCACCAATTCCACACAATGGGAATTAGCTATCGCTGATCCAACACCACCAGGATATAGCCACAATTATGATTATGTATGCATGCATCACCTATCGCATGCTAATCATCAATACCAACAACAATTATGGATAATGTATTCACACCTCAACATAATCCAAACGATCACAGTATATAGTTCACACCAGGCACAATATTTCGTCACATATATTGGCACAGCACATCCACATTGTCACATTAATCAATTTATGGACACAATGTATGATATAATACCAAGAATTTAAATCGAGGCATTTAAAATAAAGCCAACTACTATTCCCACACATCATTCAGTAACATAGAATATTTTATTAGCTTCACGATGCTCAAGACGGTACTCAAAACGGATAAATGGTTTAAAAGATATGAATTTTATAAAATACTTTATTTTTTAAAAACGAGCAGCGGTAACCGGTTACCTCACTTCAAGTAACCGGTTACTGCCTGACGGAGTAACCCAGAATCCTAATCATAACAGCGGTAACCGGTTACCTCAATCCAAGTAACCGGTTACTGCCTCCCAGACAACAACAATAACACATTTTCAAACAGCGGAAACCAGTTACCTCACCCCAAATAACTGGTTACTTCATAATGAATAGAAATTCCTTGTTGACGTAACTCAGGTAATCGGTTACCACTCTCCAGGTAACCGGTTACCTCGTACCTGCAGTCCCCAAAATACAATTTTACAGCATCCAATCATTTCTATTTCTACTCAATTCGTATCCAAACAATTCAAACACAAAAATAACACCAGAATTCATGTGATCACACAATATTAACATGTTTGAGGAACCAAATAACATCATATGCAATCACTATCATTCCAATCCATCAAATCTTCCCAAAATTCCCCAAAACCTAACATATCTCAATCGAATCAAACATACAATCAATCCTACCACTCATGAATCGATAAAAGAGATTAATCGGAAGAGTCCCCCCTTACCTTAAAGTTTGGTTTGGTTCTTCCCCTTCCTATGCTCTTCAGCTCTTTCACGTTCTTCTCTTTTCTCCAAAATGCTCTTTCTCTTCTACTTTTTCTAATTTCCTCTATTTTCCTTCTTTTATGAAAAATAGACCAACTTTAGTAAAAGGCTCAACAATTGACACCCCCTCTTTACTAACTACAACTTTGGCCCAATAATCTTATTCCCATAATTCTTCCAAATTTTAATTTAATCCCTGAATAATTAAATAAATTCAAATAATTAAACTAAAAATTCAATTAAATTAATTTACGAAATTACGGGTGTTACAACTCTCCCCCACTAAAAGAGTTTTCATCCTCGAAAACATACCTTAGGCAAAGAGTTCCGGATAGGAATCCTTCATCTGACTTTCTAATTCCCACGTAACATTTCCACTTGCTGGTCCTCCCAAGCTACTCTGACCAATGCTATCTCTTTGCCGCACAATTGTTTCAACTTCCTGTCTTCAATCCTCATAGGTGTAGCAACCTGCCCTAAAAATTTAGATTTTAGAGTCGCCACCTATTTTGCCAGGGCGAATAGGAAACCCTACGAAGTTTAGAGATCTGAGTAAGTTATTATAATCAGGTCAAGGGAAGGTGTTAGGCACCCTTAACCCTTTCCTAAGGTTTTATTTAAGGTAAAGGTTTATGGCTTAAAAGTATTAAGGTAAGGTTTATGGCTACGTAAAGAAAGGTGACAGAAAGTTAAATAGAACAAACCTTAACCCTATTGAAATTTTGGGGAAAGGGACTCACCTTGGTTATTAAGTGCCTACGTACCTCCTTAGGGAGGATCAGAGTCTACGTAGTTCGGGATATGTTGGTGTTTTTTAGAGTTCGTATGCATTTGAAATTTGTATGTATAAGTGTGTTTTAAATCAATTGTGGTACGCAGTTTGCATTCAATCGTAGTTTGTGAAAATGTTAATGATTTGTTATATGGCATACAACCCTGTTTAGTGTTTTGAAATTTTGTTAATCGCGTTGATCAATTTATTTGATCAACATAATTAACAAATTAATAAAGAATTACTAATTATTGTAACCAATTTATTCGGTTAAGACCCTTAGCAAATTATACCTGTTTGAATATATTATTTAAATTAAACTAAATTGAATAATTAAAATTATTAATCATCGCAATTGATTAATTCGATCAAAACGATTAATAAATTGACCATAAACCTAAATTAGCTTGACAAAAAATCAATTTTTGTCGCTAACTATCGTAATCAATTGATTTGATTAAAACAATTAGCGAAGTGACCTTGATATAAACGTTTTAATAAAAATTAATCTTAATATATTTTCATTAAATTAAAATATGATTTTTTATCAACGCGACTATTAGGCATAATCGAATCGATTAAAAAATTGCATAAAAACCAATTAATAAGATAACTAAAGCTTAATGAATAAATTAATCATTTTATGGCGCAGGGGAGGTGTATTCTATTGAAGGTCAGTAATACTGGGGTGTTAATAACATTGGGTTAGGCCCAAACAGACTTCTTGAGTCCGTAAGGTAAGGTATGGGCGTGTTCATGGTGTTATGGTGTGTATCAAGATTCGTGACCGTTTGATCTGGGACGTTAGAATCTAAAGGCCTGCATGTGATTTGGGTGAGGGAATATGGTAAGAGTTGTGCACGGAATCATGTTCGCATGTGGAAACCATGTGGCCATCGTGAAGCCACATGGTGTTCATCCAACGGGCGGTGGAGAGATGTAATCTCCCACTCTCTCAAACCCCACTTCATTTTTCTTTTTCTTTATCTAACACTCTCCCTCTCTCTCTTCGTTCTTCTCACCAACAAATCAAACCCAGAAAAAACCCAAGGTCACCATCGTGAACCACCGTCCCCCACCCCCCAAAACCTCAGTCACTCCCCAGTTTCCGGTTGAGCTTCAACCGTGAAACTCAACCTACGAACCCATAAACCCCTTAGAATCTCAGATGAAGATGAATCTTCATCTTCAACCCCTAGAACCCTAGCAATCTAAACCCTAACCCCATGAACCCTAACTCAATCTTCATCAAATATCATGAACCCTAAGAACCCTAGGGTTCTGTGATGAACCCTAACCCTAATTTAAACCCAGATCGAATCAAAACCCACATGCAAACACGATTAAGAGTATGAAATTGAAAGCTAAGTGGTTACCTTGTTGTCTTGAATTTCTGGATCGTGTAAGCTCCCTCCCAATTCGCTAATCCTCTCTTTCTTCTCTGTTTGCAGATTCGAAGGTGGCGGCGCAAGGGTGGGCGAAGGGCTTGGATTCGCAGCAAGCTTCGGTCTCAGATCTCCCCTCCTCCCTTTCTTTAAACTTAGGGTATTTATAGTCTTTAGGTTAGATTAGTTAGGAAAAATTAGATTCAATTAGGTTAGAGATTGAAGATTTGATTGTAAATTAGATTAAGATTTGATTTGATTCTGTAATTTGTTTGTAATTGACTCACGGATTGAATGAAATATTTTATTTGTTTTATGTTATTGTTTTGATTCGGTTTCCACTTGGGCTTGGATTTGTTAGGGTTTGTTGTTGGTTGGAGGCGTTGCGCCGCTGCAAGGAAGACGATAAACAGGGATTTGCCCTAGTTGACTTCGGTCAACATCCTACAAAATAAAATAAAAGAAATATGCTTTACAATATTTAATAATTAAATAATTGATTTAATAATAATAATAATTACAACTAAATTAGAATAATAAAATTAAATTGGACTAATAAAACAATTGATACAAATTATGTTAGAATAATAAAATTAACCAAATTAAAATTTTATTTATTAAAAAAAAATTGAAAACTCAAATAAGATTTTTTTCTATAAATGGACTTCAACCCTAACTGGTCCAAAGGCCCAAATTTGGTGATACACCCCTCTTTATTTTGAATACACCCTTTATCGAAGATTTATAAAAGAATGGGCTTGACAATCTAAATGTCAAGCCCAAAGACACCTCTATATATATTTTTCTTTTATACACCTTTTATGAATTAGGTTCAAAACAAAAGGGTAATTTTAGGGATATGACTGCTGCCCCTATTTAATTATCTTGGATTGAATGGCGTGAGAATACGCAGGTCTCACGCCTTTCGGATGAAGAGTTATTAAATAATGGAAGACCCCTAAATTTACTTTGTACTGGATTGTGAAATAAGAGAATCTTCTTGCTAAAGCCTGAAACTTACATAGCGAAGACTCGCAGTTCGTTGTGTAGAAGATAGTCCACTTGCTATAGGGCTAGCAAGCTTTCGCAGTTTGTAAACAATTCACTTACTATAGTTCTAGTAAGTTTTCTTAGTTTGTGTAAAGAGAAGGATTTATTATAGTTCTAGTAAGCCCTTGCGTACATCCTGGATGAGGAAGGGATCACCTGTTATAGTTCTAACAAGTTTACCTGTGTAAAAAGGGATTACCTGCTATGGTTCTAGCAAGTTTACCTACGTAAAAGATACTATTGCTATAGTGTGTCATACCTCAAATTTGTCCTAGCCCTTTAACTTCTAACTGGTTTAAGCTTCGCATCTCATTTGCATACCTCGATTAGGTCATCTAACGCATCATGCATCATTAATCATTGAATTTAACAGGAGATCAAGGATCTTGGAAATTAGGGATTCTACTTCACTCAAGTTTGGTTCATCTGATTCTTCTTTGAGTATTGGACTGTGGAATTAAGGTTTTGAAGTGGGCAATGTGGATCCTTTCTTTACTAAGCTACACGACTATTCTCTCAAAGTACTTGCTTATTGTAAAACAACTTGCTGGTAACTTGAGCATTTGAATTAAAAGTTCAGTGAGATTGATTTGAAGATGGATACTAGTAGAGACTATGCAAGGTTTGGCCTAAGTCCATAAAAGGATTGAATGTTTTTTGAATGCTTGGTTGGATTTCTTAGCAAATAGGCTAACATGGTTTCGAAGCGCCCAAGCAAGTATTTTAAGGCATAATGTGAATTGTTCAAAAATCGAGCAAGTTCCATCAAGCCACGTGCATGAATACATAATTTCACCCAAAGCTTCCCATTGAGTTCTATTCAAAATCCATTCAAAGTTTCAAGGGCCATCGTCCAAGTTCAATCAATTTCATCCCTGTTCAAAATTACATCATTCCATTAAAAGAAAAGTCTATTCAAGAAATTGCAACTGTCATTCACGGATCCACTCACAAAAGGAGTGCCATTACAAAGAGGATTACAAGAAAGAAATTACAAAAAATATACAAATTATCACAACTGACCAAGTCAGACCCTAAACCATTGACCATAGGATTGACTCTGTTGACTACTTCCTAGACCTATCCTAGACATATCTTGGTTCCAAGTCTGCTTCAGATTGTTTCCATCAAGTCACTGCTACTTCAGCTTCATAACTTACTTCCACGCGGACCAGTCTTTGTGTCATGTCCATATCCAAGGTATGCCTCCAAATGGCCATGAGCCAACATGCATAAGAGCTAAAACTGAAACCAAAGTCGCTGCTACTTGCATGATCACTATATCAGATCTACACCATTAGACTAAACAAAAAGGCTGCATTAAATAATTCTGCACTAACAATCCACCATCATATCATACATACAATGTTCAGTTCAATTAAAAACAACTCTGCACAAATACAGAAAACCTATCAAGCAATTCAAACCAAAAGGACACTACACTAAACTGATACATCATACTGAACCAGTTACGGGATCATCCTAAAAACAATGAACATAAGTCAGCAAAACAAGTGCAAAGAAAAGAAGCCAAGACCTGAATTCAGTTCCAGTTCAGCATCAGTATAGGCCATACCATATTCAAGCTACAGCCATACATTCAGAATTAAATAACATTAGTCCAAAAACCAATCCTTCATAAACATTCATAACATTACATTTCAAAACAAGCAGCCTGCCATCACATCATCCAACCATGTTCTAAACTCTCACAAAATCAAACAATTAACCTACTGACTACATTAAACCAAGTCATACACAAACCCATACATTCATCATGTGTCATGTTCATAAACCATACACTAACATCCTCACATAATAGATACTAAACCATAATCCATAAATGACCTCACCCCTAATCAATTTCCATCTCATCCTAGTTGTCAAAACCTAAAAGATCCATTTCAATGGTTCCCACAAGTCGGTAACTAACCGAATCCAGCTCAGCACATCCTAATGGAATTTTGAAACACTACAAAACTCAAAGCACATAGCTACATCAAAGCCAAATAGTCAACTTACCAACTGTTTTTGCCCAGCCGCAAGCTTCACCCAATCTAATGTGGGACTAAGTGTAACACCCTATAATTTCAGTTTATTAATTTAATTTGGATTTAAATTAAATAATTGGAATTTTAGTATACTTATTTGGATTTAATTGGAAAATTATGGAATAAGAGGTATTGGGCTTATGGTGTGATGTTAGTAAAAGAGGGGTGCTATTTGCTTAGGCCTTTTTATTAAGTGGTGTTCATTTTATTTTATTTTTCATAAAATAAGAAAAGAACCATTTGGGGAGAAAAAGGAAGAACACGTGAAAAGGGCAAGAGAAGAGAAAGAGGCAAGAACGTGAAACCGGAAGGAGAGCATTCAAGAAATTCATCGAGGTAAGGGGGGACTCTTCCTTTTTAGTATCTCTTATGTGGTCTTAAGGGATAGGTAGATTGATGTATGGTTTGGTTCAATTAGATATTGGGATTGTTAGGTTAGTGTGTTGTAATTTGGGTTGAATTGATGCAATTTGTATGATCAATTGGTTAATAATGAGTTTAAATGATGTTTTGTGGTGTGTGATTGAATATATGATGTTTGTATGTCTGTATATGATGTCTGGAATCGTTTTTGGGTGAAAAAGGTGTGAAATCGCAGGTCTGTCGCAGACCTGAGATTTGGTAAAATCGTAGGTCCGCTGAGCGGAGGACCTGACCTGGTTAGCTTCTATCTAACATCGCTAGAGGTCCGCTGAGCGGATGTATGAAGGAATTCGCTTCTGCCTTGCGTCGCTGAGCGAACCTTGCTGAACGAGAATTTTTCTAACACTTTAAAATGGCGTATCTTTTGATCCGTGAATCTTTTCTTAGTGCCGTTTTGGGTGTTGTACAAGAAATTGAATGTCTTATATGATGAATGATGAATATGGGCAGTGGCCGACTTTATTTATTTAAAACTTGATTTGATTACTTGATGAGAATTGAACATTGTGTGCATATGAGATAGGTGTGACAATGTATTCGATGTGATGATGAATTGGTTGTGATTATTATTATGATTGTGAAGAATGCATGACTATTTGAATGATGTTGAAAACATGTACATACTTATTCGGTGATGTGGTGTTGAGATGAGTTGTTCATCGTGATTCGGTGATGTTTTTAAGTATGTTATGTGTGTTTCATTCATTCATATGCATTTGATGATGGATCCCGGTGATGTTTGGATCGTTGGTGGACATATTTCCCATTGTGCGGAGATTAGGTCGGTGGGCCGTATCTCGATGAGGCGTAGATCGGTTAGGTGGATTGATTCCACGATTTATTGGTACCATATGCATAGTGTCAGTTGTGTCATATGCATCTTGTCTTAACATGGTTGTATGGATTTTTGTGTTATATGTTGTAATATATTATTGTGTGAATTGATGAATAATAGATGTGAATCTGAATATGTATAATTGAGTGAACGGTATATTATGATGCTTGTTGCTTATAAATTGCATAATATTTACTAATTGAGAATTGAGACTTTGTCATTTTCAGATTGAGGAGTAGCGGCATTAGTGCTCGGTGATGATGACTCGTAGAGTTTATCCGTTGATGTTGGGTCGTGTCGGTCATGCTTTGATCTTGTAACACCGTGGGACGATAGTTATAGAGTTTTATGATAATTCTCTATTTTATTTAGTGTTGGATTATAATTTCATTTGGTTATATCGACGATGTTTCTTATTCCGTTGTGATAAACATGATTGTGTTTTGGTAAATCGTTTCCTAATGAAGCATGACTCGACCATGATTGGTTTATTTATTTTAAATAATTGTGGCACCCTTGTGTTTATGTTTTTACTCTGATATATTTATTTAAATTGCCACGGGGTTTAGAAGGGTATTACAATAGTGGTATCAGAGCATAGTCGGTCATTGTGACCAGAGTCTTAGTGTTAGCCTTTCCTTTTGGTATGCGACGAGTGCGAGTTATCACTGTCGATACTTTGGTTCTAATGGAATTGTTTTATGGATTAGCAGAACAATGGCTGGAAGAGGTGGAAGAAATGACGATGCTATCACTGAGGCTTTGGGCATGATTGCTGGTGTGCTTGGAGGAAATGCAAATGGAGCTGGGATTGGTGCTGACCGGCAATTAGGGAACTTTCAGAGAAACAATCCTCCATTGTTCAAGGGTACGCATGATCCTGAAGGTGCTCAGAAGTGGCTTAAGGAGATCGAGAGGATTTTCAGAGTCATCGATTATGCTGAGAACCTGAAAGTGAGGTATGGTACTCATATGTTGTCCGAAGAGGCTGATGACTGGTGGATGGCTACTAGAGCTGAACTAGAGGCTGATGGTGTAGCTATTTCCTGGGCTGTGTTTAAGAGAGATTTTATGAGGAGGTATTTTCCTGAAGACGTTCGAGGTAGGAAAGAAATTGAATTTTTGGAGCTGACTCAGGGTAATATGACGGTACCAGAGTATGCTTCAAAATTTGTTGAGTTGGCGAAGTACTATGTTCACTACAACAATGATGAGGCTAGTGAATTCTCAAAGTGCATCAAGTTTGAGAATGGCCTTCGTGATGAGATCAAGCAAGGAATCAGGTACCAGAGAATTCGGCGATTTGTCGATTTGGTGGACTGTAGTAGGATCTTCGAAGAGGATAACCTTAAGCTGAAGTCATCTCACTCTTGCGAGTTGGTTGACAAGAAAGGTAAGAAGCCTATGGATAGAGGTAAGCCATATGGTAGAGGAAATCCTAGAACTGGGGATTGGAAGAGGCCTAGTGGGGGAGATTCTGGTGCTCCCGTTAGGTGCTACAACTGTGGTGAGACTGGGCATAGAAGGAATGAATGCAAGAGTGGAGAGAAGAAATGCTTCAAGTGTGGTAAGGCGGGTCTTCTTGCTTCTGATTATAGGATGAAGATAGTGACTTGCTACAATTGCGGTGAAGAGGGTCACATTAGTCCACACTGCACTAAACCGAAGAAGAATCAGGCTGGTGGGAAGGTCTTTGCTTTGTCTGGGTCAGAGACTACTCTGGATGATCATCTGATTAAAGGCACGTGTTTCATCCATGACACACCTTTAGTTGCCATTATTGATACTGGAGCGACTCATTCGTTCATTTCATTGGATTGTGCTAAACGATTGTGATTAGAAATATCTGTTATTCATGGAAGTATGATTATTGACACTCCTGCGTCGGGTTCAGTAACTACTTCATCCGCATGTTTGAACTGTCCTGTTGACATATTTGGTAGAAAGTTTGGAATGGACTTAGTGTGCCTTCCTCTTGAACAACTTGACGTCATTTTGGGGATGAACTGGTTACAATTTAATCGAGTTCATATCAATTGTTTTACGAAGACGACTATCTTTCCTGAAGAGGTTAGTGTTGAGGATCTGACTATGTCGGTCAAACAGATGAATTTGGCTGTCAATGATGGAGCAGTGGTATTTATGTTGTGCTCTTCAATGGAAGTGAAGAGGGATGCTAAAACTGGTGAACTACGAGTAGTGAATGAGTATCCGGAAGTATTTCCAGAAGATGTTAGTGAGTTGCCACCTGAAAGAGAAGTGGAGTTCTCTATAGAATTGATTCCTGGAACTAGTCCTGTGTCGATGGCACCGTATCGCATGTCGGCATCGGAATTGGCTGAACTGAAGAAACAATTAGAGGAATTGTTGGAAAATAAGTTTATCCGTCCTAGTGTGTCACCGTGGGGTGCGCCGGTACTGTTGGTTAAGAAGAAAGAAGGTTCAATGAGGCTATGTGTTGATTATAGACAGCTGAACAAGGTGACAATCAAGAACCGATACCCTTTGCCAAGGATTGATGATTTGATGGATCAGCTGGTTGAAGCTTGTGTGTTTAGCAAGATTGATCTGAGATCTGGATATCACCAAATTCGTGTGAAGGCGGAAGATATTCAGAAAACGGGATTCCGCACAAGGTATGGACATTATGAATATTCTGTTATGCCATTTGGTGTTACTAATGCACCTGGTGTTTTCATGGAGTATATGAACAGGATATTCCACCCATATCTTGACAAGTTCGTGGTAGTGTTCATTGATGACATTCTAATTTACTCGAAGAGTGATGAAGAACATGCAGAGCATTTAAGAGTAGTATTGGAGCTATTGAAAGAGAAGAAGTTGTATGCGAAATTGTCTAAATGTGAATTCTGGTTGAAGGAAGTAAGTTTTCTTGGCCATGTAATTTTGAAGAATGGTATCGCGGTGGATCCTATGAAGGTAGAAGCGATATCTCAGTGGGAGACGCCGAAGAATGCTTCAGAGATTCGTAGTTTTCTTGGTCTGACAGGTTACTACAGAAAGTTCATTGAGGGATTTTCGAAGTTGGCATTACCAATGACTAAGTTAACAAGGAAAGGACAAGTATTTGTATGGGATTCAGAATGTGAAAAAGGTTTTCAAGAATTGAAGAAGAGATTGGCAAGTGCTCCGATCTTAATTTTGCCTAATCCAGCGAAGTCTTTCAATAGGTATTGTGATGCTTCACTGATGGGTTTAGGTGGTGTGTTGATGCAAGATAAGCAGGTAGTAGCTTATGCTTCAAGGCAGTTGAAAATTCATGAAAGGAATTATCCGACTCATGATTTGGAATTGGCGGCTATGGTGTTTGTGTTGAAGCTGTGGAGACATTATCTTTATGGTTCTCGATTTGAGGTATTCAGTGATCATAAGAGTCTGAAGTATCTCTTCGATCAAAAGGAACTTAATATGAGGCAGAGAAGATGGTTAGAATTTCTGAAGGACTATGATTTCGGTTTGAATTACCATCCTGGTAAAGCAAATGTTGTTGTTGATGCATTAAGTAGGAAGTCACTGCATATGTCTATGCTAATGGTGCGAGAATTGGATTTAATTGAGCAATTACGAGATTTGAGTTTAGTATGTGAAAGTACTTCTAATAGTTGTAAGTTGGGGATGTTGAAGTTGACTAATAGTATCCTTGAGGAAATTAGAAACGGACAAAAATCTGACATTGGCTTGGTGGATAAGTTGACATTGATTAACCAAGGTCAAGGAGGTGAATTCCAAATTGACGAGAATGGAGTTATGAGGTTTGGAGACCGAGTGTGTGTACCCGATGTTGCTGAGATCAGAAAGAGTGTTCTGGAAGAAGGACACCGAAGTGGATTGAGTATTCATCCTGGTGCTACCAAGATGTATCATGATTTGAAGAAGTTGTTTTGGTGGCCTGGAATGAAGAAGGAAATTGCTGAGTTTGTTTATGCTTGCTTAATTTGTCAAAAGTCGAAAATTGAGCATCAGAAACCGTCTGGATTGATGGAACCGTTGTTTGTTCCGGATTGGAAGTGGGACGGAATTTCTATGGACTTTGTATCTGGTTTACCTAGAACGGTCAAGAATTGTGATTCTATCTGGGTTATTGTAGACCGGTTGACGAAATATGCTCACTTTATTCCAATAGGAATGGATTATCCGATGGAGAAGTTGGCTCATTTGTATGTTGAGAAGATAGTGAGTTTGCATGGTGTTCCGACTAGTATTGTGTCGGATAGAGACCCGAGGTTTACTTCTAAGTTCTGTACAGGATTGCAAGAAGCCTTAGGTACTAAGTTGAGGTTGAGTTCTGCTTATCATCCGCAGACAAATGGGCAAACGGAGAGAACGATTCAATCGTTAGAGGAATTGTTGCGAGCTTGTGTATTAGAGAAAGGTGGTGCTTGGGATAGTTACTTACCTTTGATTGAATTTACCTTCAACAATAGTTATCATTCGAGTATTGGTATGGCTCCGTTTGAGGCATTGTATGGTAGGAAATGTAGGACGCCGTTGTGTTGGTACGAGTCTGGAGAAAATGTGGTGGTTGGACCGGAGATTGTGCAACAAACTACGGAAAAGATCAAGATAATTCAGGAGAAGATGAGAGCTTCTCAGAGTCGTCAGAAAAGTTACCATGACAAAAGAAGGAACGATAATGAATTTAAGGAGGGAGATCGTGTATTCATGCGAGTTACTCCGATGACTGGCATTGGGAGAGCCTTGGAGTCGAAGAAGTTAACTCCGCGTTTCATTGGTCCATTTTAGATTACTAAAAAGATTGGGAAGGTTGCTTATCAGAATGCTTTACCGCCTGCACTCGCTAATTTGCATGATGTGTTCCATGTATCCCAGTTGAGGAAATACATTGCAGATCGCCAGATCCGTCTCATGAGATTCAGGTAGATGATATACAGGTGCGAGATAATCTGACTATAGAGACATTACCTATGAGGACTGAGATCGTAAAGTGAAGCAGTTGCGAGGTAAGGAGATAGCAACGGTGAAGGTGGTTTGGGGAGGACCAGCCAGTGGAAATGTTACCTGGGAGCTAGAGAGCCAGATGAGTGACTCTTACCCGAAACTTTTCGTCTAAGGTATGTTTTCGAGGACGAAAACTCTCTTAGTGGGGGAGAGCTGTAACACCCTATAATTTCAATTTATTAATTTAATTTGGATTTAAATTAAATAATTGGAATTTTAGTATAATTATTTGGATTTAATTGGAAAATTATGGAATAAGAGGTATTGGGCTTATGGTGTGATGTTAGTAAAAGAGGGGTGTTATTTGGTTAGGCCTTTTTACTAAGTGGTGTTCATTTTATTTTATTTTTCATAAAATAAGAAAAGAACCATTTGGGGAGAAAGAGGAAGAACACGTGAAAAGGGCAAGAGAAGAGCAAGAGGCAAGAATGTGAAACCGAAAGGAGAGCATTCAAGAAATTCATCGAGGTAAGAGGGGACTCTTCCTCTTTAGTGTCTCTTATATGGTCTTAAGGGATAGGTAGATTGATGTATGGTTTGGTTCAATTAGATATTGGGATTGTTAGGTTAATGTGTTGTAATTTGGGTTGAATTGATGCAATTTGTATGATCAATTGGTTAATAATGAGTTTAAATGATGTTTTGTGGTGTATGATTTAATATATGATGTTTGTATGTCAGTATATGATGTCTGGAATCGTTTTTGGGTGAAAAGGGTGTGAAATCGCAGGTCTGTCGCATACATGATATTTGGTAAAATCGCAGATCCGCTGAGCGGAGGACCCGGCCTGGTTAGCTTCTGTCTAACGTCGCTAGAGGTCCGCTGAGCAGAGGTCTGAAGGAATTCGCTTCTTCCTTGCGTCGCTGAGCGAACCTTGCTGAACGAGAATTTTTCTAAAACTTTAAAATGGCGCATCTTTTGATCCGTGAATCTTTTCTTAGTACCGTTTTGGGTGTTGTGCAAGTAATTGAATGTCTTATATGATGAATGATGAATATGGGTAGTGGCCGACTTTATTTATTTAAAACTTGATTTGATGACTTGATGGGAATTGAACATTGTGTGCATATGAGATAGGTGTGACAATGTATTCGATGTTATGATGAATTGGTTGTGATAACTATTATGATTGTGCAGAATGCATGACTATTTGAATGATGTTGAAAACATGTACATACATATTCAGTGATGTGGTGTTGAGATGAGTTGTTCATCGTGATTCAGTGATGTTTTTAAGTATGTTATGTGTGTTTCATTCATTCATATGCATTTGATGATGGATCCCGGTGATGTTTGGATCGTTGGTGGACATATTTCCCATTGTGCGGAAATTGTGTCGGTGGGCCGTGTCTCGATGAGGCGCAGATCATTTAGGTGGATTGATTACACGGTTTATTGGTACCACATGCATAATGTCAGCTGTGTCATATGCATCTTGTCTTAACATGGTTGTATGGATTTCTGTGTTATGTGTTGTAATATATTATTGTGTGAATTGATGAATAATAGATGTGAATCTGAATATGTATAATTGGGTGAACGGTATATTATGATGCTTGTTGCTTATGAATTCATAATATTTACTAATTGAGAATGAGACTCACCCTTACATGTTGTCATTTTCAGATTGAGGAGTAACGGCATTAGTGCTCGGTGAGGATGACTCGTAGAATTTATCCGTTTATGTTGGGTCGTGTCGGTCATGCTCTGATCTTGTAACACTGTGGGACGATAATTATAGAGTTTTATGAGAATTATCTATTTTATTTGGTGTTGGATTATAATTCCATTTGGTTATATCGACGATGTTTCTTATTCCGCAGTGATAAACATGATTGTGTTTTGGTAAATCGTTTCCTTATGAAGCATGACTTGACCATGATTGGTTTATTTATTTTAAATAATTGTGTCACCCTTGTATTTATGTTTTTACTCTGATATATTTATTTAAATTGCCTCGGGGTTTAGAAGGGTGTTACACTAAGCTCTTCAAACCCTCGAGTCCATCTCCTCCTTCGTCTTCATCTTGATGACTTCACTATCCACTTCCATTGTTTGGCCCTCATACATCAAGCTTAAACCTGCATAAACAAAAAGGCAATTAAGAAAAACTCATAAACCTAACAGTAGCTTCACCATGAATTCACCACCAAAAAACCTACCAAATTAAAAGGCCGAAGTCAGCCACATCCATTACGAATCCATATCCGATTCAGTCCAAATACTTAGAAACTACATGAAAATCTTGGTTCCAGACATTGACTCCTAAAAGTCCTTCTGAGAGCTAACTTATTTCTTCATACCTACAATGATTGCTTCATAGTCAAATGAGGGATCCATGTCATTTCTGGTCCAAACACCCCATCACAAGACCTGTATAAATAAAACTCAAGTTAAACCAAAAATACAAGTACAAGAAACATCCAATTCCCATTCACTAACTAACCTTCAAAACTTCTTTTAACAGCATTTAACAGAGTCTGAAATCAATCAATGGCGGTTTTTACTAATAGTTTCAGATCAAGTAATAATATTCAATTGACACTTACTAACTGTTTTCAGCATTTACTATTAGAAATAACCCATTCATAACTGATTTTCAACAAACTTCCTAACAATCTTAATAATAACTAACCACCTAACAACACTAACAGAACTAACAGTTAACTACTTTACTAACAGAAATTAGTTACTTGCCTTGTAACTACTGTAACCAACTTCCAAAACTAACTATAACTAAATCAATCTCCACCCTCAGATCCTCTAACCGAACTTCAAATCCAATGGCTGACATCTCTTCTCCCCTAACTGATTCTCTCCCTCTCAACCTATATAAACATAACCTCACTACGCTCTTAGTTTGGACGCCATATTCACAATCATCTTCACCTCACTCTCCACACCATTCTTCAACCATATTCTTCAACTGACACCATTGATCTCTCTCCCTCGCCTTCACCAAAGCTCATCACCACCATTATTGGAGTTTCAACCTCTGAAACTCCTTCAACTAAGCTAAACCTCCATCACACCTTCAATCATCAATCTCATGTTTCCATCTCTCCACAACTCTCACTTTGTTCAATCCTTCAAACCTCACTGATTTTATTTCTCAGCTCTCAATTCTCATCACTCTAATTTAATCTCACGCAAACGAATCACAACAATGTAAACGCAAAAAGCTCAGAAGAAAAAGAAGAGCATAAAGCAAACAGAAAAGGAGAAGAGAAGATAAAGATTACCTGAGTTTCGCGGTGTCATACCCCAAAATTTGCCTTCCATATTCCATTTACAATAATTCAAAGTTCAAGATTCAATTCCAAAGCCTGGCCCAAACAATCCCAAGATCCACAGTCAACTGATTCAAACCTGAAGGTCAACTACAATCAAAGCATGATTCAAACCTATGATCATTGGTCAAACATCAAGTATAGAAGTGTATATCCATCATTTGATCAAAGATTGATCATGATTCCATTAATAGAAACTCAGAGATGAACAAATGCAAAAAGGTTCAAATTAGGGTTTCTTTAGGAGAAAGTCAACCCAACTTTGACTGGGCATAACTTTCACATGGAACATCAAAAATTCCCCACTCAAAGCATATTTTGAAGGAAATTGGATTCCCTACAACTTTTTCTCTCACAAGCCATGGCTAGAAATGCTTCGTTTGAGAGGTATGATGCAAAAGATTACAGGTCATTTCTATGCATCCTTCAAAAGCAGTTTTTTGGCAAAGAGGATATGATCAAGATAAAAGCTCCAAAGGGAAAATATGTTCCAAAGTGGCTTAAAGAGGACATTCTGAGGTTTCCAAAAAGTCCTAGAACTCCCTCATAGCTTAAAAATTGAGTGAGATATGCTTGATCAAAGTTGGGCGATTTTTGGAGGCAAAATGTGAAATAAGAAGGTTCAAATTGGATTTCTTACAAATAGGCCCATACTTTTATGACTTAAACTTGGCCCACAAGTTATCCAAAACATATGCCACGAATTATATCACTTTATTGGATTTTTACACAATTTTATTTCATTTAAAATTGATTTTTTATGATTTAAATAAGTGGGAAATCAAATAATTTTGATAGAAAATATATTTTGGCGATTTCCAATCAACATTAATGCTAAAGAATAATATATTTTCGTGGCAAATTAATTGGAAAGAGATGGATGCAATTTTGGCCAAAATAAGAAACTTATGAATCAAGAAAGAAATCAAATTTCTCAACTATGGCAAGATTTGATTTAAGGGATTCTTGGGCTCTTTTTTAAACCTAATGCACTCCCTATAAGTAGAGGAGAAGGTACACACGCACAGGAGGAGGATTCTGATCAGAGGCAAGGGTTCAAGAAAGAAAAAAGCTTCAATAATCGAAATTCGGTTTTGGCAATTAAGAGGTTTCTAACGAGGATTGAAGATTGCAAAAGCTTCCCCAAGAGTTTCTGAATTTGTGAGGATCATCACGCTGCAACAACACCCCCAGATTCTCCTCCGATTAGCCGAGGTATGTAGTTTCACAAACTTGATCGATTAGCATAATACACACATGATCATGATGTTTTGATTGTATGTTTGACTTTGTTTTGATGCTATGAACGTTTGTGCATAGTTAATTTGGTTTCTGGGCGCGTTTCATGTGAGTCACCATTAGAGGCCGTATGAAGCTTTTAGGGTTTTCAATTAGGGCTTTTCGTTAGGATTAAAATTGGATTGAATTGAATGCATGTTTGAATTCGTCTAGTCTGGACGAAGCTTTTGGAACAGGTGCGAAAAATTTATGTCCATGGGAGCTCGATTCGCTATTTTTTTTCAGGTTCTTGTCTGCTACGAACGAAGCATAGCTATTTCGTAGCTATTTCTCTGACTATTACAGATCTTCATGAAGAAGATGAATATGTGGCAACGCGCCATTGGCCTGTTTAAATTCGCGCGCGCACTTGTTCTGGGTGATTGGGCATCTCATATTTTGTTTTGGGTGTGTATGTATAACAAGCAGCGTTGGTTGGTTGAGTTGGTTAAAGAGAGCGCGCGTGAGGGGAGGGACGAGGGTTCGATCCCTCGCTCCCATATATTTTTTATGAATTACTTGCCCAGAGATCCCATGCTCTTGCCTAGCGCCAGACTACCGTGAACCCTCATAATCTAGCCCTTGGTCCTCCACTAAGCCAGATCTAATGCTCCAGGTTAAAGCCCTGTAATATGAACCCTAATAACAGCCACACCCGATCATAACCCTATTAAAACTTAATTAATTTTTATTATTCATTTAGTTTTAATTGAAATATTCTTTTAATATATATTAATTATATAATAATTATTTTTTTTAAAATAAATATATAATAGTTATATTAAAATTTTTAATTTGTTGTTCGTGCCGATTAAATCGATTAATCGCTATGGTCAACAATAATTTTAATTAAAATGCTATTTAATTAAAATACAAATTAAATTATATTCGATTAAATGGTTGCAACTATCTTATTGGTTGTGATGATTAATCTTTTCTTTTTTTCTAACTTCAAATTCGTTTTTCTTTTTAATCGAATCAATCGATTACGAGGGGTAACGATACAAATTAATCATAAAAACATCCTAATTCGTTATTAGTAATAATCAGATCAATTGATTAAAATGGGTAACGATACAATTTCAAATCTGTTAACTATGGCGATCGAATCTATTGATCGTTGCGGTTAATAGTGCAAAATTAAACCAGGGTTGTACGCCCACACCTCAAAAACATTTCTCAAACCCTTCAAAACCTCAATATCAAACCACGGATTTTCATCCTCATTCAAAACTACGACAGGCAGTCAAAAGGCCTTCAAACCGTTCAAACTCTAACTCTAAGGGCGTACAACCCTTCCCCCGAACTACGTAGACTCTGATCCTCCATAAAGAGGTACGTAAGCACTTGGCAACAAGGAGAGTCCCCCCCTCTTCCAAACTCTAATCATGTTCAAATAATTAGCCTTTAACTCTTATTACTCTCTGTCACCTTTCTTTATAAGCCTTGCCATAAACCTTTATCTTTGAGATGTTAGCCTTTAGGAAAGGGTTGAGGGTGCCTAACACCTTCCCTCGACCTGAATATAGTATCTTACCCTGATCTCTTAACTGCGTAGGTTTCCTATTCGCCTTGGTAGAATAGGTGGCGACTCCAAACCTTTAAATTTTAGGCAGGTTGCTACAGCTGGCGACTCTGCTGGGGACAACTTAATAGTGAATACTATGCTCCTATAGGTTTTGGCAGGGTTTAGGTTTGGCGCATTTTAGGGTTTGGCAAACTTGCCATTTTTAGGGCTTGGGGGAGGTTCATCTTTATAATAAATATTTTATTTATTTGTTTTGTTTTTTGTCATTGGTTTTTTTATTGAATGTTTTATTTAAAATGTTTGATTATATATTATATGCACTGCTGGATATTATGTCGTGTTAAAACCCTAAGTGTGGGAGTTAACTTTGAGATCAATAGGGGACATGAATCGCCTACGAGTCTCATTGATAACTCCACTCGGAGTGGGTTGAGTATTCGGAAATGTCCAAAACGAGGCTTGACTTTGTTGAGGGCAGGACTGGATACTTGGCTGATCTCTCCGAGAACCTACCCCAAAAATTCGAACCTCATGGATAAAATGAGTTGTTCTAAAATCCGAAGAGACAAAAAGTCTCGGAGGCTACGAACGACCCCATGAGACCTTCTAGAACCCCCCATAAAAAGGTAGGCTCCCTAGAGCCGCTACGTCGAACCTATGAACCTAGGGCATGTACTACATATATATGTTGTTTATTATTTGTTTGTTAATTTTTTTTTTTCATTCATCATGCATCATGTGCATTCTTGCATCATGTCTTATTCAAAAAAAAGAGAGAAAAAAAAGATTTATTATATTTAATCCATAAATGTGGATAAGACATAAATACGAATAAAGCATATCATTCATGGCATGCACGTCATTTCCATGGCATTGAGAGAAGATTTCTCTTTTATCTTCAGAACAAGGGATCATTGGGAAGGATAACCTAACATCCCGATCGTCTTACCAAACGAGATTTCAGCAAAAGAAATCAATGGATCAGCTAGAACAGAATCAAGACGCTCTTCGTGAGGAGGTGGATCAACTAAAGGTTAGTATGGAAGAAGTTAAAGGAGGTATGACTCAGATGCTAGGATTCATGAAGGCCCTCCTAGATAAACAAGACAAGGCAAAAAAGGTTCATTCTGGGGATACCCTGGTTCAGGATGAGATCCCTAACGACGAAAACCCGCTGCTAGGATTTGTTTCAGGATTTGGCCCCGCTAAGGATAGACCTCAGGTCCGATCTGTTAGGAGAGCTATCCAATTCCAAGAGAAAGGAGAGACCTCTAAAGAAGGATTTGTCCCTCCTCCACAAACGAAAGGGACAACCCGCACAGTTCGCATTCCTGCTAACAATGTCCCTAAGGATGATGATTACCTGGATCTACAATACGGAGTACAAGAGATGGACAACACAGAACAAGCACCTCAGACACAACAGTCTATTCCTAACTCTGGGGAAGACTCCAAGGACAATGAGCAAATCAAGGCGCTAGAAGAGAGACTAAAAGTGGTAGAAGGATACGATGTCTTCGACGTGGATACCTTCGAAATGAGCTTGGTCTTAGACCTGACTATCCCACACAAATTCAAGATCCCCGACTTCGAGAAATACAAAGGACTCACATGTCCGAGGAATCACTTGCGCATGTATGTGCGAAAAATGGCTGCTTATGCTCACGATCAAAAGCTGATGATACACTTCTTCCAAGAGAGTTTAAGCGGAGCATCTATTGACTGGTACATGCAATTGGAGAAATCCTATATCCGAAGCTGGAATGATTTGGCTAACACATTCTTGAAGCAATACAAGTACAACCTGCACATGGCACCCAACCGGATGCAATTACAAAATATGTCACAGAAGAAGGATGAATCATTCAAGGAGTATGCACAAAGGTGGAGAGAAATGGCTTCTCGAGTCCAACCTCCCCTGATGGAAAAAGAACTGGTGGACATATTTATGAGCACTTTGCAAGGACCATACTACGATAAGATGGTCGGAAGCATATCTTCAGGGTTCTCGGACTTGGTAGTCATTGGTGGGAGAATTGAAGATGGAATCAAAAATGGGAAGATACAAGGGGCACCCCCAGGTTCCTATCACACAAAGAAGTCATATGACGGAAAAAAGGAATCCAACAATGTGGGGGCAATCCTAGTTAATCAGACATCAGCACTACAACAGAAGGATCAGCAAAAGCAACAGGGTGGCCAACGCCCCTGGAGGTCCAAGCCAAAACGATCATTTACCCCATTGTACATGCCACTGTCTCAAGCTTTGCAACGTCTGCTCAGTCAAAATTTGGTAACTCTGCTACCTCCATACTCAGCTCCAGCTAACCCCGCTCCTGGGTACAAGCATCATGCTAGGTGCGCTTATCATTCAGATAGTCCTGGTCATGATACAGAGGATTGTGGGCCGTTGAAGCACAAGATCCAAGATTTGATTGAAGAAGGGCTCATTGAGTTCGAAGATCCTCGCAAGTCTAATGCCATATGTGGTTAGAAGGAGGATTTCTTAGATCATTAGTTTTGTTTTCATTTGCAATTTCTTTCCGTTTGTTTAAACATTAGTCTTACGACATATGCTGTGTACTTTACAATAATCATTAATGCATTGCTTATGTTTGTCTTGATTTATTCCTAGTGTTCTCACTATATTTAAAACTGTGTTTTACTTGGTTTTCTTCTCTGTGATATTCAACTCTCGATCAAAGTCGTACACCTTTATAGGGAGAATGACGAAAACGATACCATAATTTCATACATTACGCTTTCGAACAGACCGTGTTGACGATGTACAGGCATTGTTTCAATTCCTAAATAATGGAGATATAAGGATGTTAATCCCTTGTCAACCCCTTTGAGCCTAAAGAAGTAGGAGTTTTCCTTCATATAAAATAAAACCCTTAATGCATAACCTGGGGTAGGGTAGCTGCTCAGTTAACTTAACTGTTCCAAACTGTTCCTCTGAACACAATCACCGATGGATCCCCGTCATCATTATGTCCGGCAGTCAATAGCCGCCAAAAAAAAAAAGAAAGAGCAATGCAAAGGCCTGCTAAGTCAAAACCCATTAAGGAGACTTAGGCAAAATTGGGGCATCCCGCTGACTGTAGTTTTAAAACGAACAGTTCAGGCAAAAGTTAGGGATAACAAAGTCGAAAAGAGGTCATTATATACCCTCGACAAAAGGAAAATATTACAAGAAAGGAAGATGACTGCCTTTGCAAATAAACCTTGGGTTTTAAACCATCATGAATATCAGTACTCCCAAAGTCTTTTGGAGCTTAAACACATAGCTAACTGAGCATAGGACTGGAGAACATCACGAAGATGGGGACGGGTACAAATAAACTTTGAGCCACTATCCTTTGTTTCTTAAAACCGTGAACCAGGCCACGTTACAACCCTTAAAAGCCCTAACTGAAACATGGTTAGTTCGAAAGCATACTGTTACCAAAAGGTATCCCGACTCCTTAAGGTCTACTACAACTCTTGAGTTGATATCACTTTCTTACAAAAAAAAAACTTTGTTTTATTCAAAAAATGTTTTTAAACTTTCAAGACAGACATATGCATTCGCATCTTATGAATTTCATTATAAAGTACACCTGTTTATGTGGATTCAAATGTTTAAACATCAGGGAGAAGTTGCATGGGGCATGACTAATGGCTAAAAATCCTACTGACCGACGAAGTAGCTTTAAAAGCTTGTCAAAAGAAGAAACATCTCTTACGCATGACTGGGATGGCTAATGTGTATACATGGCATAACTCGTCATTATACCATTTACATGGGGCAAATCTAATCAAGATCCATGGAATCTCTTAAAGACGCTGAATAGCCCATAGGGCAAGCCCATTACCTGGGGGCACTTTGCAAAGGTCACTCAGTATCAGATGGTGTCAATTTTACTCTCACACCCTTTCCAGAAGCCTTTCTAGGTAGTTTTTCGTTAAATACGTCTCTTAACCTCTTCAGGTAGTCTTATTCAAGACAGGTTCAAAAATCTCTTATCCTTTCTAGAAGCCGTGTTCAGAAAGTCTTCTCTAAGACACATCTTCTCGTCCTTTCTGTTTTCGAATCTTTTCAGATAGTCTTCTCCAAGACATATTCCTTTCTAAGAACCTTTTCTAGGTAATCTTCTGTAAGACACCTCTTAACTTTTTCAGTTAGTCTTTCTTAAAACACGTTCGAATTTCTCTTATGCTTCCAAGAACCTTGTCAAACTTTGTTTAAAGTACAGAGTCTTTTCTAAGACAGTTCACCATCCTTTCTAGGGTGATCTTCTTCAAGATGTTTTTTCCTAAGTTTTGTGTAAAACCCCACATTCCTTAAAAACGGTCTTTATCCTCTATAGGAATATTTTTGACCCTCTGCACAAACACATCCCTTTGAGCTTTGTTTGAAGCGCAATCTTGTTTAAGACAATTTCCCATTCTTTCCAAGGACCTCTTCAGGTAGTCTTATAGAAGACATCATCTCATTCTGAGTACTCAGCAAATCACTGTCCGTCAGGATGCGACCGAAATACATGACTCATTTTGAAAAGCATCTGCTTCACATTCAAATCAACACTTAGCATCAAGGAGACCTCAAAATTGGTCTAATCAAGGACGATCATTCCTGATAAAGATCCTTGAATGGGGAAACCACGTTTAGAGGATTTTCCTAAAACAGGAGCATACAAGCAAGGATCCTATTAACTAGGGCACATCCTTCAAGAATTCAAACACTAGGGCAATGTATATCAGGTAAGACAGGGTGAAACTCGACTTCCCTCTAAAGGTCCCTCCTTCAGATTAAGGGGGCACGTCTCTCAAAATTTCTGATAATCGGGGAGTCACACTAGTATCATACAAGGAGCATTGTTGCATAATTGATCTTCCCACGCCTATACTATTTACATCCCGCAGTGTGGGATCGGCATACATGCATAATTCTCATTTATTTTGAGAATCTCATTACATGACACATGCATCATGACATTGCATAAAACTAACGCTGCCTTTTCAGGTCACTTCATAATCAAAAGGATGTTATCATCCAATTACAGTGCAAATACGATCGTATCAACGATTCAATCTTAACAGATACAATTCTAATACCTCATTCCAAGTCTTTCTTCAAAGACAATCCAGAAGCAATCAAAGAATTTCTTACCTCTCCAGGTAGTCTTGTCCAAGACAATTATCCTAACCTTTCCAAGCAGTCTTGTGTAAGACGTATCCTGACCTTTTCTAGGTAGTTTTGTTTAAAACGTCCCACGACCTTTATAGGAACCTTTTTAGGTAGTTTTGTTTAAAACGCTTCATGTCCTTTATAGGAACCTTTCAAGGTAGTTTTGTTTAAAACATCTTTTGTCCTTTATAGGAACCATTCTAGGTAGTTTTGTTTAAAATATTTCATAGCCTTTATAGGAACCTTTCTAGGTAGTTTTGTTTAAAACGTCTCACGACCTTTATAGGAACCTTTCGAGGTAGTTTTGTTTAAAACATATCGCGTCTTTTATAGGAACCTTTATAGGTAGTTTTGTTTAAAACATGCCATATCCTTTATAGGAACCTTTATAGGTAATTTTGTTTAAAACGTATCATGCCCTTTATAGGAATCTTTCTAGATAGTTTTGTTTAAAACATATCGTTCCCTTTATAGGAATCTTTCTAGATAGTTTTGTTTAAAACGTATCGTTCCCTTTATAGGAACCTCTCTAGGTAAGCATTGCTTAATATATCCCGTATCCTATCTAAGAGCCTTTCCAGGTGAGTCCTGTTTAAGACGTTTCATATCTTTTTAGGAGCCTTTCTAGGTGAGTCTTATTTAAGACATATCATGCCTTTATAGGTAGCCTTCTTAAAATGCTTATCCAATCTTTTCTAAGACACACTTAGTTGTTTTAAAGAACTCCTCAGTTAGTCTTCTCCAAGACATTCTTCCTAAGCATTGTTCAAAGCCTAAGCTTCTTCGCATCAACCTTCGACATACCCTATTCAGGAACCTCTTCAGGTAGTCTTATGTAAGACATTACTTTCTCTCTCCTCAGATACAATCAAATGATCCAGGTCTGAAAAGCATATGCTTTAGACAAGTATCTTGTCAAACAACTGCATGGCATCTATAAGCCCATCTCCCACAGAACTCCTTCCCTACGCAAGCAAATTTCAGGGCATTTCAGTGTCCAATCATCTTCTACCTCTTCAGGTTCAAGAAGATTGAACAGGGGCAGCTGTCATACCCCAAAATTTGCCTTCCATATTCCATTTACATTGAACAGGGGCAGCTGTCATACCCCAAAATTTGCCTTCCATATTCCATTTACAATAATTCAAAGTTCAAGATTCAATTCCAAAGCCTGCCCAAACAATCCCAAGATCCACAGTCAACTAATTCAAACCTGAAGGTCAACTACAATCAAAGCATGATTCAAACCTATGATCATTGGTCAAACATCAAGTATAGAAGTGTATATCCATCATTTGATCAAAGATTTATCATGATTCCATTAATAGAAACTCAGAGATGAAAAAATGCAAAAAGGTTCAAATTAGGGTTTCTTTAGGAGAAAGTCAACCCAACTTTGACTGGGCATAACTTTCACATGGAACATCAAAAATTCCCCACTCAAAGCCTATTTTGAAGGAAATTGGATTCCCTACAACTTTGTCTCTCACAAGCCATGGCTAGAAATGCTTCGTTTGAGAGGTATGATGCAAAAGATTACAGGTCATTTCTAAGCATCCTTCAAAAGCAGTTTTTTTGGCAAAGAGGATATGATCAAGATAAAAGCTCTAAAGGGAAAATATGTTCCAAAGTGGCTTAAAGAGGACATTCTGAGGTTTCCAAAAAGTCCTAGAACTCCCTCATAGCTTAAAAATTGAGTGAGATATGCTTGATCAAAGTTGGGCGATTTTTGGAGGCAAAATGTGAAATAAGAAGGTTCAAATTGGATTTCTTACAAATAGGCCCATACTTTTATGACTTAAACTTGGCCCACAAGTTATCCAAAACATATGCCACGAATTATATCACTTTATTGGATTTTTACACAATTTTATTTCATTTAAAATTGATTTTTTATGATTTAAATAAGTGGGAAATCAAATAATTTTGATAGAAAATATATTTTGGCGATTTCCAATCACCATTAATGCTAAAGAATAATATATTTTCGTGGCAAATTAATTGGAAAGAGATGGATGCAATTTTGGCCAAAATAAGAAACTTATGAATCAAGAAAGAAATCAAATTTCTCAACTATGGCAAGATTTGATTTAAGGGATTCTTGGGCTCTTTTTTAAACCTAATGCATTCCCTATAAGTAGAGGAGAAGGTACACACGCACAGGAGGAGGATTCTGATCAGAGGCAAGGGTTCAAGAAAGAAAAAAGCTTCAATAATCGAAATTCGGTTTTGGCAATTGAGAGGTTTCTAACGAGGATTGAAGATTGCAAAAGCTTCCCCAAGAGTTTCTGAACGTGTGAGGATCATCACGCTGCAACAACACCCCCAGATTCTCCTCCGATTAGCCGAGGTATGTAGTTTCACAAACTTGATCGATTAGCATAATACACACATGATCACGATGTTTTGATTGTATGTTTGACTTTGTTTTGATGCTATGAACGTTTGTGCATAGTTAATTTGGTTTCTGGGCGCGTTTCATGTGAGTCACCATTAGAGGCCGTATGAAGCTTTTAGGGTTTTCAATTAGGGCTTTTCGTTAGGATTAAAATAGGATTGAATTGAATGCATGTTTGAATTTGTCTAGTCTGGACGAAGCTTTTGGAACAGGTGCGAAAAATTTATGTCCATGGGAGCTCGATTCGCTATTTTTTTTTCAGGTTCTTCTCTGCTATGAACGAAGCATAGCTATTTCGTAGCTATTTCTCTGACTATTACAGATCTTCATGAAGAAGATGAATATGTGGCAACGCGCCATTGGCCTCTTTAAATTCGCGCGCGCATTTGTTCTGGGTGATTGGGCATCTCATATTTTGTTTTGGGTGTGTATGTATAACAAGCAGCGTTGGTTGGTTGAGTTGGTTAAAGGGCGCGCGCGTGAGGGGAGGGACGAGGGTTCGATCCCTCGCTCCCATATATTTTTTATGAATTACTTGCCCAGAGATCCCATGCTCTTGCCTAGCGCCAGACTACCGTGAACCCTCATAATCTAGCCCTTGGTTCTCCACTAAGCCAGATCTAATGCTCCAGATTAAAGCCCTGTAATATGAACCCTAATAACAGCCACACCCGATCATAACCCTATTAAAACTTAATTAATTTTAATTATTCATTTAGTTTTAATTGAAATATTCTTTTAATATATATTAATTATATAATAATTATTTTTTTAAAAATAAATATATAATAGTTATATTAAAATTTTTAATTTGTTGTTCGTGCCGATTAAATCGATTAATCGCTATGGTCAACAATAATTTTAATTAAAATGCTATTTAATTAAAATACAAATTAAATTATATTCGATTAAATGGTTGCAACTATCTTATTGGTTGTGATGATTAATCTTTTCTTTTTTTCTAACTTCAAATTCGTTTTTCTTTATAATCGAATCAATCGATTACGAGGGGTAACGATACAAATTAATCATAAAAATATCCTAATTCGTTATTAGTAATAATCAGATCAATTGATTAAAATGGGTAACGATACAATTTCAAATCTGTTAACTATGGCGATCGAATCTATTGATCGTTGCGGTTAATAGTGCAAAATTAAACCAGGGTTGTACGCCCACACCTCAAAAACATTTCTCAAACCCTTCAAAACCTCAATATCAAACCACGGATTTTCATCCTCATTCAAAACTACGACAGGCAGTCAAAAGGCCTTCAAACCATTCAAACTCTAACTCTAAGGGCGTACAACCCTTCCCCCGAACTACGTAGACTCTGATCCTCCATAAGGAGGTACGTAGGCACTTGGCAACAAGGCGAGTCCCCCCCTCTTCCAAACTCTAATCATGTTCAAATAATTAGCCTTTAACTCTTATTACTCTCTGTCACCTTTCTTTATAAGCCTTGCCATAAACCTTTATCTTTGAGATGTTAGCCTTTAGGAAAGGGTTGAGGGTGCCTAACACCTTCCCTCGACCTGAATATAGTATCTTACCCTGATCTCTTAACTGCGTAGGTTTCCTATTCGCCTTGGTAGAATAGGTGGCGACTCCAAACCTTTAAATTTTAGGCAGGTTGCTACACGCGGTGGTCGAGAATCTCCGCCACCGCACCGGAAGCTCAGGTCGCCATAACAGGTTCCTTTTATGTGTTCTTTGACTCTTATTTGTATGTCTATGAGCCAAGTAGGATTCTATGTGCTTTAATCTCGTATAATCATGCTTGAATCGCGAAATCCCAATACCTAGGGTTCTTGTTCGAATCCTTCGATCCCGCTGTGTGTTGAGTTTGTTGCTAAATCCAATCTCAGATTCGTGGTTAGGTTGCAAATTCAAATAGGGTTCGTGTTTTAATCACGGTGGTTAGAGTGATTGTGAGGGCGGCGATGGCGGCGACGATACGTTGGAAATCGCCATTCGTGAAGAAAAGAAAACAAACGAAGTGAGAGAGAGATTCTGAGTGTGAAGTTCAATGGTCTCAATAACATGACAAAATGCACCGTTTACTTTGGCAAACTTTTTCTTTTTATTATTTCATTAATAAAAACCAAGTATTGAAACAACTCCTAAGGATAAAGAAGCCACTGATAAGGATGTTGAGGAATTTTTGGCTTTAATTAAGAAAAAAGCGATTATAGGGTGGTAGATCAGTTACAACAGACGCCATCCAAAATATCACTCCTATCACTACTAGTAAACTCCGAGAAGCATCGAGACGCCTTGATGAAGATCTTGAACGCCGCCCATGTAACTAAGGACATCACTGCGAATCAATTTGATGGGATGGTGGCTAATCTCACCGCTAGGGCATGTCTGGGGTTTAGTGATCATGAATTACCTCTGCAGGGAAAAGCACACAACAAAGCCCTGCACATCTCTATACAATGTGGGAAAGCTCACCTATCTAGGGTTCTGATCGGCACAGGTTCATCACTAAACGTGATGCCAAAAATAACCCTCGAAAAGATAGCCCTGAAAGGTCTTGTTGTCAGACCAAGCCGTGTAGTGGTCAAAGCCTTTGATGGATCACAGAGTCCAGTGTTTTGGGAAGTAGACTTACCGATTGTAGTTGGTCCTCATACCTTCTGTATCAACTTCCAAGTGATAGAGATAGAGCCAGCTTACACATGCCTACTAGGGCGTCCTTGGATTCACGCAGCTGGGGCAGTTACATCCACTCTTCATCAGAAAATAAAATCCGTGGATGGAAACTCCATAGTAACCGTCAATGGAGAAGAAGATATATTTGTTAGCAACTTGGATTCATACAGATACATCGAGGCTGGAGAAGGGGCATTAGAAACTGCATTCCAGGCGTTAGAGATTGCAACTGCAGTCACACTACCCGTGGAGAAAATATGAAGGGCGGTAACATCTTGGAGAGAACTACAAGACATGGATATGGAAGGCTGGGGAAAGGTGCCGAAAATCCTGGAGAAGAAAGATCGCTTAGGGTTGGGATGTCAACCGTCAAAGATCATAAACGCTGCGAAGGAGGAACAATGATTCCCCCCGATTATGCAGACTTTCGTGACAGGCGGGTACGAACACCTAGCTATGATATCCAACATGGACTCTAAGGATGGAACATCCAACTTCATCCGAAGGGTCAGATCAGGAGAGCAGCTCCAGAATTGGACAAGCCTGGAGATATCGGAGATAGTTTTCGTTTCAAAGTAATTTGCTTCTGTTTTATTTTTCAATAAAGACAATAACGGTCGTGCCTCGCCCGAAGCACAGAGTTGGTTTGTAAGGGCCCCATTTATTTTCAAAATTTAAAATTTATTAATAAAATTGTCTTTTTCATTTAGTATTGAAAAAATCTTGACTTTTCTTGCATTTATTTCTTTCCAAAATGACAAATAAACTTTTTCGCAAAAGCACATCCATATCTGCATACTAAAAGTAAAACATAAAACACGTGTAGATCGCCTTCTAACACTATCGATAATAATACTGCTGAAACTCAATATAAACTCGAGGCTCTTGCTAATCAGTCCGAGGAAAGGGATGAGGAAGACGATGAACTTCCGGAAGAATCGTCAAGGTTAATAGATAAGGAATCCAAAAGCATGATCCCTCCTTAGGAGGCCATTGACGTCATAAACTTGGGTACGGACAAAGAACCCAGGGAAATCAAGATTGGGGCAACACTAAACGAGGATGTGAAAGAAACGCTAACAAAGCTCCTCCATGAGTATGCAGAAATATTTGCTTGGTCATACCGTGACATGCCCGGGTTGGATATAGATATCATCGTACATAGGTTACCGCACAAGGAAGGGTGTGCACCTGTCAGACAAAAGCGCAGAAGAGTTCGTCCTGACATGGATAACAAATTCTGAGAAGAGGTACTCAAACAGTTTGACACAGGGTTTCTTGCCGTGGTTGACTATCCACCATGGCAAAGTGCCAGTTCCTAAGAAAGACGGGAAAGTACGCATGTGTGTGGATTATAGGGATCTGAACAAAGCAAGACAAATTAAATCAAAAGCTTCCGTTTTCTCCTTCATGGATGGGTTCTCTGGGTATAATCAAATTAAAATGGCTCCTGGAGACATGGAGAAGACAACCTTTATGACATCCTGGGGCACCTTCTGCTACAACGTAATGCCTTTTGGCTTACAAAACGCAGGGGCAACATATCAACGAGCCATGGTCACACTGTTCCACTGCATGATCCACAAGGAGGTCGAAGTATACGTGGATGATATGATTGCTAAGTCTTGTACAGAGGAAGAGCATATTACACACCTGCAAAAATTGTTCGAGCGCTTGAAGAAGTTCAAGCTGAGGTTAAACCCGAACAAATGTACATTTGGTGTGAGGTCGGGAAAGATATTGGGATTCATTGTAAGCCAGCGAGGCATAGAAGTAGATCCCGACAAGGTGAAGGCTATACAAGAAATGCTTGTTCCAAGGATAGAAAAAGAGGTTCGTGGGTTCTTGGGTAGGTTGAACTACATCTCAAGGTTCATCTCACATCTAACAACCACGTGTGAGCCTATATTCAAGTTACTAAGGAAAGGTCAGCCGATCAAGTGGAATGACGATTGTCAAGTAGCCTTCGAAGCTATCAAGAGATACTTACAAAAGCCACCGATTCTCATACCTCCCGTGCCAGGGAGACCATTAGTCATGTATCTCACAGCTCTCGAAAGGTCTATGGGATGTGTACTGGGGCAACAGGATGAAACAGGAAGAAAAGAGCAAGCTATTTACTATCTCAACATGAAATTCACGGATTGTGAATCTCGATATTCACCATTGGAAAAGACATTTTGTGCCCTAGCATGGGCCTCCAAACGTCTACGGCAATATATGCTGACACATTCCACATGGTTGATATCAAGGATGGATCCTTTGAAATACGTGTTCGAAAAGCAGGCTCTCACAGGTAGAATCGCAAGGTGGCAAATGTTACTGTCAGAATACAACATACAATATGTCACTCAGAAAGAAATTAAAGGGAGTGTATTGGCATAACATCTTGCCCACCAACCCTTCGAAGAATACCAATCTATGAAATTCGACTTTCCTGACGAGGACATCATGGTGATAAGGGACTACGAAATACCAGGACCCGACGAAGGGCCTGAACCAGGGGCAATATGGACACTTACGTTCGATGGGGCCTCAAATGCACTAGGACATGGTATAGGGGCAGTCTTGACATCTCCTGACAATCGTCACTTACCTTTCACAGCGAGATTATGCTTCGATTGCACCAACAATATTGCAGAATACGAGGCGCGCATATTAGGGTTAGAAGCTGCGATTGATCTAAGGATTAAACTGCATGAGGTGTATGGTGATAACACGTAATTATATCGTATATTAGGCTCGATTATAACATAAATTGTTTTGTTATTTTATTATAATTATATATTATTACGGTATTATGCTGGTATTTTCCTTTATTTCAGGTATTATGTTTATGCAAGAAGCATTTGGCAAAAGAAGATGAAATGTAGAAAAAATCAACTTAAAAAGATAAAGAAAGAAGAAAAAGGCAAATATTATAAGTGGAGGTGCAAATAGAATGAATCAAATGTGATGGGTGAAAATAGGATGGATCAAGTGTGGAAGCCCAGCCCACGAAGGAGCTGAACCTCCCACTATGAAGAAGCTGAGACGCCCGTCTTTGGGCCCAATTGCATGGAGACGTCTGTCTCCAAAGTCCAAGGGCCACGTCATCAAAGGGGACGTCCGTCTCCCAAGTTCACCCACGTCCAAAGGCCACGTCAGCCACTTGAGACGTCCGTCTCCACCTCTCCACTATTTTCTCCACTTCTTTCTCACACAAGGCGCACGTCTCCAACTCTTTCCAAGTCAAAACAGTTCCTAAATTCTCGGGGAAGAAAGAGGAAGACGTGAAGAAGCAGTTACCACATTTGTCAGTATAAAAAGAGGCTTCTACGTAGTGAAGAGTTGTTGGACCATGCTTAGTCCCAGCCACTGTTTTTAGTTCAGTGTTATTTTCCTTTCATTCCAGCATTTTTAATTCCAGCTTTTATTTCTACTTTCGTTCATATTTTCTCACAACAATTTCTAGCTTTTGGTCGTGCGTGCGTAGTTTTGAGAATGCGATTGCTACGGGTCATGCCTCCAGGTCCCAAGATATTTGACACAGAAGTATTAGCACTGGAATTGTATTCCCAGGGTACTATTTTCATTTTGTCCAAAGGATATGGAGCTCTGTTCTTGTTGGTCGGGATTACCTTAGTATGATCTTGCACAGGTATCCATAATGGTGGTTTAGAACACGGGATGATTAATGGTTTCCTTGTCCCTTGGCTAGGTATCACCAATGGCTCATTTCTGTCCACCATAGCTATATATTCCTCCTCAGAGTGTTCCTTTAGTTGAATCAAACCTTGATTCATGAGCCTTTGCAGAGTGTCTTTGAAAGCTTCGTTATGTTCTAAGATGAACCCTGATCCGCTGTCGCACGCGGGTCAAAAACGAGTTAATTTGTAAAACTGTAGTAACGACGGTAACGGTAACTCGAGTATCGTCTCTCAAGGATTCTTGAATTATTAATTGAAATCGAAATTGGGGGGGTTGGTTTGGTGGTCGAATTACAGAAAAAGTGCTTAAAATAAGTGATTCTGAAAATAAGCTGTTTTTGTAAAAGTGATTATGAAATAAGTCAATCTACCGATCCGGTTCCTACTAATCATCGACTATTATAATTTCACTATCCTAAGCGGATTCCGTTCCCGTTCGATTATAATATGATCAACAAGCGCAACAATATTATACCAATTATATTTCCCGTTTGTCGAATTAAGCATTCGGTTAAGCGATAAGCGGGTTAACGATTAAGCATACGATAAACACGCAGATAAATTGGAAAACATAATCAATCGAACCAAACAATATATATTATGAATATCAAATTAAGCAAAAGATAAACAACATATATAATTGAAGGAAGTTTTATTGCAAAATTATAATAATCTCATAGTTTTTGGAACTTGAATACGGAAGATTAACTCGAAGGGATTAGTTCGCCATGGATCAATTCGTACAAGCTTTCAAAATTCGTGAATGGAAGGTCCATGCTACCGTCCGCGGCTGCCTAACCTAAGGGGAAAGAGAATGACCCGTTTTACAATCCAACTGGGTCAAACATACGACCCAGGCCCAAAACCAATTGACCCGAAACTTAACTAAAACTAGTGCTGCAACTTCTACGAATATTCTGGCCCTTCTACAGTCCGATTCTGACTTCGACTCAAACATAAGAATTGTAGCTCTTTCTCTTAGCTTTCCGGAGATTATTAGAACGCCTCAATCGGACTCCTGGAACTCCAGATATGATCGTTTCCGTGCAGACTGTTATTGCTGAAAAATTAATACGAAAAACAAATAAGTGCAAAAATAAAATAAAATATAAAAACATATTAAAACATAAAATAAATAAAACAAACCGAAGAAATGCTTGAGTACAAACATGGAAGAACGTGCATTAAAATGCACTGATCAAATTCCCCCACACTTGAACTTTTGCACTCCGAGCAGAATGAAAAGAAAGCAGAAAAACATCAACAGTTACTCATCCTAGGCTACAGATCTTCTTCGGGTGAGTTTGCATCGACAGGTACTAATCTTGCACACTAAGGACATCGTAAGAACACTAACCACAAATATGCGTACATAAGGCTCCTAAATACACAAACCAATTCAAATCATATTATTATACCATAGCCTAACTTACTCATCCTTTTTGCTCTTTTTCATTCAGGCGCAATCACATTAAGCCCGTTATCTCCACACACTTATAGCAGGACAATATTGTTGCGCTTGTTGATTGTTGCGCTTGTTGATCATATTATAATCGAACGGGAACGGAATTCGCTTAGGATAGTGAAATTATAATAGTCGATGATTAGTAGGAACCGGATCGGTAGATTGACTTATTTCATAATCACTTTTACAAAAATAGCTTATTTTCAGAATCACTTATTTTAAGCACTTTTTCTGTAATTCGACCACCAAACCAACCCCCCCCCCCCCCCAATTTCGATTTCAGTTAATAATTCAAGAATCCTTGAGAGACGATACTCGAGTTATCGTTACCGTCGTTACTACAGTTTTACAAATTAACTCGTTTTTGACCCGCGTGCGACAGCGGATCAAATTGGCTCCGTTGCGGGGGAAAGAGAATGACCCGTTTTACAATCCAACTTGGTCAAACATACGACCCAGGCCCAAAACCAATTGACCCGAAACTTAACTAAAACTAGTGCTGCAACTTCAACGAATATTCTGGCCCTTCTACAGTCCGATTCTGACTTCGACTCAAACATAAGAATTGTAGCTCTTTCTCTTAGCTTTCCGGCGATTATTAGAACGCCTCAATCGGACTCCTGGAACTCCAGATATGATCGTTTCCGTGCAGACTGTTATTGCTGAAAAACTAATACGAAAAACAAATAAGTGCAAAAATAAAATAAAATATAAAAACATATTAAAACATAAAAATAAATAAAACAAACCGAAGAAATGCTTGAGTACAAACATGGAAGAACGTGCATTAAAATGCACTGATCAAATTCCCCCACACTTGAACTTTTGCACTCCGAGCAGAATGAAAAGAAAGCAGAAAAACATCAACAGTTACTCATCCTAGGCTACAGATCTTCTTCGGGTGAGTTTGCATCGACAGGTACTAATCTTGCACACTAAGGACATCGTAAGAACACTAACCACAAATATGCAGACATAAGGCTCCTAAATACACAAACCAATTCAAATCATATTATTATACCATAGCCTAACTTACTCATCCTTTTTGCTCTTTTTCATTCAGGCGGAATCACATTAAGCCCGTTATCTCCACACACTTATAGCAGGACAATATTGTTACGCTTGTTGATTGTTGCGCTTGTTGGTCATATTATAATCGAACGGGAACGGAATCCGCTTAGGATAGTGAAATTATAATAGTCGATGATTAGTAGGAACCGGATCGGTAGATTGACTTATTTCATAATCACTTTTACAAAAACAGCTTATTTTCAGAATCACTTATTTTAAGCACTTTTTCTGTAATTCGACCACCAAACCAACCCCCCCAATTTCGATTTCAGTTAATAATTCAAGAATCCTTTAGAGACGATACTCGAGTTACCGTTACCGTCGTTACTACAGTTTTACAAATTAACTCGTTTTTGACCCGCGTGCGACAGCGGATCAAATTGGCTCCGTTGCGGGGGAAAGAGAATGACCCGTTTTACAATCCAACTGGGTCAAACATACGACCCAGGCCCAAAACCAATTGACCCGAAACTTAACTAAAACTAGTGCTGCAACTTCAACGAATATTCTGGACCTTCTACAGTCCGATTCTGACTTCGACTCAAACATAAGAATTGTAGCTCTTTCTCTTAGCTTTCCGGCGATTATTAGAACGCCTCAATCGGACTCCTGGAACTCCAGATATGATCATTTCCGTGCAGACTGTTATTGCTGAAAAACTAATACGAAAAACAAATAAGTGCAAAAATAAAATAAAATATAAAACATATTAAAACATAAAAATAAATAAAACAAACCGAAAAAATGCTTGAGTACAAACATGGAAGAACGTGCATTAAAATGCACTGATCAAATTCCCCCACACTTGAACTTTTGCACTCCGAGCAGAATGAAAAGAAAGCAGAAAAACATCAACAGTTACTCATCCTAGGCTACAGATCTTCTTCGGGTGAGTTTGCATCGACAGGTACTAATCTTGCACACTAAGGACATCGTAAGAACACTAACCTCAAATATGCAGACATAAGGCTCCTAAATACACAAACCAATTCAAATCATATTATTATACCATAGCCTAACTTACTCATCCTTTTTGCTCTTTTTCATTCAGGCGCAATCACATTAAGCCCGTTATCTCCACACACTTATAGTAGGACAATATTGTTACGCTTGTTGATTGTTGCGCTTGTTGGTCATATTATAATCGAACGGGAACAGAATCCGCTTAGGATAGTGAAATTATAATAGTCGATGATTAGTAGGAACCGGATCGGTAGATTGACTTATTTCATAATCACTTTTACAAAAACAGCTTATTTTCAGAATCACTAATTTTAAGCACTTTTTCTGTAATTCGACCACCAAACCAACCCCCCCAATTTCGATTTCAGTTAATAATTCAAGAATCCTTGAGAGACGATACTCGAGTTACCGTTACCGTCGTTACTACAGTTTTACAAATTAACTCGTTTTTGACCCGCGTGCGACAGCGGATCAAATTGGCTCCGTTGCGGGGGAAAGAGAATGACCCGTTTTACAATCCAACTGGGTCAAACATACGACCCAGGCCCAAAACCAATTGACCCGAAACTTAACTAAAACTAGTGCTGCAACTTCAACGAATATTCTGGACCTTCTACAGTCCGATTCTGACTTCGAATCAAACATAAGAATTGTAGCTCTTTCTCTTAGCTTTCCGGCGATTATTAGAACGCCTCAATCGGACTCCTGGAACTCCAGATATGATCGTTTCCGTGCAGACTGTTATTGCTGAAAAACTAATACGAAAAACAAATAAGTGCAAAAATAAAATAAAATATAAAAAATATTAAAATATAAAAATAAATAAAACAAACCGAAGAAATGCTTGAGTACAAACATGGAAGAACGTGCATTAAAATGCACTGATCAATGTCGCGGGCGAAAAACCGTTTTGTTCCTCTTTTTTGTGGGATGAGACACCTGATGCCTTCTTTGGGCTCGAGTGCTCATAAAAAACGATTTTTCTTTGTTTCGACCAAACTTTTTATTATTTCCAAAGGAGGAAAAGGGAAAAAGCTGCAATAACCTAAAAGTGGGGGGAGAGATCTTGGGTGAGAGGGTTGGTTATACGAAGGGAAGGTATTAGCACCCAACGTATCTATAGTACTCTATAGGTTTCTTTGCTTTGTTTTTCATTCCATGTTGTTGACAGGTTCTGTTGTGAAATAGGTGGGACCTAAGGTGTTTGTTTGATTATGCTCGCAAAGATCATCGCGATCCTCTGCATACATATCCCTTAGAGGGAATCAGAGCATCTGTAGCTCGGGGTCTACGGGTGCTAAGGTTTGAATGGTTTTTTTTTGTTTTGTTTTGCTCGCCAAGGATCGACCTTGTGCCTACGTATTCTCAAAGGGATGTTGAGAAAGTCAGAGCAATCGTAGTTCCCACTTATGCTAGTGGAAGCAAAGGAAAATAGACAAATGTCGTCTAAATGCTAGATGTATCTAATCTATATCATCACATACATCTGTTTGTTTTTGTTTGAAAATCTTTTCATTATAAGCCCGGGGCCATGCCACTTAGGGTGCTTAGAATGATAAAGATGTTTTTTGTTGTTTAACCAACCTTGTGGCAAAAGTTTCAATGAAGTCAGCCTTGTGACAAAAACTTTGATTAATCAGCCAGCCTTGTGGCAAAAGTTTCAATGAAGTCAGCCTTGTGACAAAAACTTTGATTAATCATCCAGTACGGTGGTAAAACAGTTTGATTGATTAGCCAGCCTTGTGGCAAAAAGAAGTTTGATTGATTAGCCAGCCTTGTGGCAAAAAAGTTTGATTTTGATTGATTGATTGTTTGTGATGATATATAAGAGATACTCCTAGCATAGAGACGAAAAATGTCTAATCTCCTAGGGTATTTGATTTGGATATTGGGGATGCTTATAAGAAGCCCGTGGGTCCTTGTACGAAGCCCAAGAGGAGGCTATCCGAGGGTCCTTGCATTGTAAGCCCAAGAGGAGGCTATGGGAGGGACAATCCAGGGTCCTTGCATTGTAAGCCCAAGAGGAGGCTATGGGAGGGTCACTCGTTTGTACAAAGCCCAAGGGGAGGCATGGTATAGTTGGTTTGAGCTCTTAGAGCGATTTCACCGGGAAACCATACTCTATGTCCTAACCTAAACTAGGGAGATTCTTTGCACGAAGCCCAATAGGAGGCTATGGGGAACCTAGTGTTGTACTAAGTTGAATAAGCATATATAACACAATCACAAGTATGAACAAGTACGAACAAATATGAACAAGTACATGAACAAATATGAACAGTTATACATATATGACAAAGTGTGTGTATATAATGGAGTTTATGAAGGAAATATACCTGTAAGCATGCTCCATTTGTATACACGGGGGGCTCGGGACTCACACTCGGGGAGAGGTCCCTTTGAGTTTATTCAAAGCTAATGTAAACAGGTATTTACAAAGGGCTTGGGACTTATACCTACATGGAGGCCCATGGTATATTTTTGGGAAGATTTAAAGAAACCTTCATTTTTGGTTTGTTATTCAAAGTTAAAAAAAACGCATTGATTGAAATATGTACAAAAGGCGTACAATGAAATACCTAATTTCATGTACTGGAATGGGTATGTACAAAAGGGCTCGGGACTTATACCTACATGGAGGCCCATGGTATATTTATAAAACATGGTTGATTGTTTTATTTGCAGACGCGTCGTTTGTTGTTTTGAAAACAGTTTGAAAAGTATTGTTTTGAAAGAGTTTTCTGTACAAAGAAAAACTGTATAAAAGGAAAAAGGAGTGGGTCTTATACTCTCTAATATTCGAGAGGCCCCACATCATTTTGAAAATCAATTGATCAATTAAAAAAAGATTTAATCAATAGTTTCAAAAAGAAATGGTTTATTGTTTTGAAAAGAATGATCGTTCGTCTTAAAACGATTTGAATTTTGACAAAAGTCAACTTAATTAAGTTAAAACAAGTTTTAATGCTTAATTAAGACCTAAGTAATTTAGGGTTTGATCACAAAAAATATTCACAAGTGATTAGGTTTGAAAATTAAATGAAAAATAATATTTTAAAGTATTAAAAAACACTTAAAACATGTCATTTTAAACCTATTTAAAAATGTATTAAATAAATCTTTTTTGTGATTTTTTTTTGATATTCATAAAATATATGTGTTAAATAAAGAGTGTAAAAAAATGAATGAAAAATGAATTAATTTGATGTGTTAATTAATTAATTAAAGTTGTAAAAAAAATGAAGAAAAACAAGTGTTAAAAAAAATGGTTTGGTCCCTAGAGGACTTGAACTCGTGACCCCAAGGTCACCAACCAAAACAATAACCAGCTGAGCCACGCTTGTGGCTTGTTAGTAATACGCGCTTGGTAGAATATATTACTCAACTGAATTTCAAAACTTATGAACCAAAAAACGCGCCAAGAACACAATCCCAATTTGAATTTGAATTTTCTGAAAACTGAACCAAATTGATCAAGTGAAGGGTCTAACTCACTCGTTTTTTCATAAGGATCATGATGGTGGTCTTTAATTGCATTTATTTTCACTCTAAGGCTATCAATTTTCTGATGAACACGAAGAACCCTAATTCTATGATTCAATCTGAAATCGTGTATGTGCAAGTTATGATGCAATTGATTGAGGGTTAATGATCCTCATGTGTGCAGAAATGAGATGGTATGTTCATATTTCATTTATGATGCGTGGAGAGTAGAGTTTGAAGTTCAAGTGTACTTACCTCAAAAACGGCCAAACTGAGAATTGGATTTTGATCTGGAGGTGTTACAGATGCTTTGTATCAATCTGAATAGCTTCTATGATGATTATGGAAGGTGTCTGGATGTCTGGAACAAGTTGAATTCATCTGAGCATGGCCATGGCACCCGATCTGCAGTTGCTTCAAGTATGAATCGAATTTGAAGATGGAGATGTTTCAGATCATATGTGAGTGTTTGGATAGTTCATGTGTGATATATATGAGGTGTTGGAAGTGTTAGTTTGGACAGAAATGATCTTGAATGGATTTTGGCATGATAAGGCCATGGTTATGCATATTTGAGAAGTGAGGTAGTGATTTTGAGCTTGAGGTGTTTTCGGGGTGTATGAGTGGTTCAAACAAGTTTCAAATGATGTTTATGAGTTGTGGGAAGCATCATTTTGCTCAGAACTTCAAAGGTTTAGAGGTTGAGCATTTTACCTCTTTGAAACTTAAGAAACTTGCAATTCAAGAAAGAAAGAGAAAGCCTATAATTTGTGAGACTTTGGTGTGTTTTTTGAATGAGGAAATGATCTCTATTTATAGGCCAAGGTTTCTGAATGAAGAGCTTTGCAAGTTGATCAAGAATTGGTGATTTGGCATTTGGAGATAAAATGGAATCTTACCATTAAATGCATTAGGTTAAAAGTAACTAAACCATGGTTAAATCTCAAGCTTCTTATCCTCTTCCATTCTGATCTCAAATCAGAAAAATATCTTCAATTATTGCCTCTATGCATCATTATTTGGATCATTTGGCAAATTGGTTCATAACCTAGTGAAAATGGCATGAAATTCTAAGTGAAAAGTTCACTAATGTCAAAATTCAAAGCCATGGTTATACTCCATATTTTTTCATGCTCTTGGACATTTTGGAAAGCTCATGTTGCATACTTCAAAACCCTAGTTGAAAGTTTCTTCAAGCTCTTTAAGGAAATGGGTGAAAAAGATCCATGAACTTTGAGAAAAATGAAGTTTTAAGTGAAGTTTTCAAAAAGTACCAACTTTGAAGCTCCATATCTCTTAAATGGTTGATCTTATGGAAAAAAATTATATGTGTCAAAGTTGTTTATTGGATCAAAATCTACAACTTTCATGTTGGAAGTTTTTTTCAGTTTGTAGGTGAAATTTTGAGTTATTCCCCTCCAAAGTTTGGAAAAAACCATGAAAAACACTTAGAAAAAATTTTCTAAGTATGAAAGTCAAACTTTGACTTTTTGATTCTTGATTGATTTTCTTGATTTTTCTTGATCAAATGACTCCATATATCATATATTGATGATTCAAAACTTCAAAAGTCATGGTTGACCAAAATTCCTCAAAAGTCAATGGTGATCTTGTACAGTTGACTTTTTCAGATGAATCGCGTTTCTGGAGATTTCAAATGAAACAGGCTATCCTCACCAAATGAATGATATGAATGGATCACATTGAAGCATTAGAGGATATTGAGCCATGATTTGAGTTGTGGTACCATGTCCTGATTAAAAAGGCAGTTGTTCAGTGAATTAGGTCAAAAACCCTAATTGTCGACCTGATGAAATTGATGACTGTGGATCTTGAATTGAGATGTAATTTCCATTGGATGTTGTCATAGGTATTATTTGAAGATGATTGAAACCTTTGATTGACTCTCTGGGGATTTTTAGGGTTTCCCAAATGTGATCCCTGATTTCAGTCCCTGATAGTTCAAAACCCTGATCTGAGGATTTGTCTGATCAATCTTTGTGTAGGAGATGTTATAAGCCAATGGATTAAATCAAAATGATGTACTTGGGATCTTGAGGTCATGTCCCAAGCCATTAGGTCAAATTCTGAGCAAAAGTCAGGAGTGTGCTGTCTTCAGTCAAAACCCTAATTCAGTCGATTCAAAGCTGTTGAGCTTGTTGAAATGAATCTCTGAGGACCAAATGTTGATTATTGATGAAGATAATTCTTTTGAGATGAAGGGAGAACAAAGCCCTAATTGATTGTTACTTGTACTGATGAGTGATTTCCTGATTAAATCCTGCTGAGTCACAAGTAGCAAACACAAGCTATGCAATTTGTTAGAGATGCAAATGATGCATATGCAATGATATGAGGTGGTATCTTAGGTCAAAAATTGGGGTGTGACAGATGCCCCTATTTAAGTTTCTTCAACCTGAGACATGAAGATTGAAAATCTTCGTTTTGATAGGGTGGAAGAGACTTAAATATCAGAAGACGCGAATTTTGGACCTAAGATACCAAAATTGCGAATGATGCAAGGATATCTTTACCGAGGGATATCAAACTGACTCCACTGGGGAAAAGAGATCGGGAAGGATATCTCAATCCGTTTTAGGAAGAGAATCCGTTTTTTTCTTTTTGGGAAAGCAAGTATATGTTCCACCGGGGAATGATAGCTTTGTAAGAAAAGCTTACCTATCGACATCATCGACTATCAGCATGGGGATAGACTTGTTTAATAATGCGAAGGTGAAAGGTATGAAACTGTGTTACCGACTATCAGCATGGTGATAGACTTGACAAGGTAAAAGAGTTTCAAAGGTTCGGTTAATATTATCGACTATCAGCATTGTGATGGACATGTTTAATAATATAACCAGAACAAAAGGTTACCGACTACCAGCCTCGTGATAGTGGTTCTGAAGACATGATCAATTATCAGCCGAGTGATAAAATGATTCTGGAGACTTTGCTAGGGGAATTACTGGTTATTCAGCCTTGTGAACAGTAATAAGGCCCTGATTGTCAAATGGTCTTCATGATTGATTTCCTTGAGAGGAAATTTTTGAAAGAAACATAAACTGCTCAGATGATGAGGCTATTGCTTATTGTCTGTTTTTTCACGACTCTATTTGAGGAATCGGAATTTGAATCTCTGGTAAAGACAAGGTTCTAACCAAGAATGAATTGGAAAGAGACAGTCAAACAAGACTTTGTACCCATGAGGAATGAACTCAACTGGGGATTTTCTCCTTTGTTTTGAGAGGAGAAAACTAAAGCAACCTTCTTCCACGAGGAATGATCTCAGTGGGGAACTGGTAGAAAGAAAGGATGTTATTTCTGCTTTATGGGTGACAACCTACTTGGAGAGATGACACGCCCATTTGCTTCTTTTTCCTTTTCTTTTTCTCTCTTTTTTTTTTTTTGGGATAGGTATATCCTGAACAAGCGATTATTGAAAAATGCAAGAATGCATAAATGATGCAAATATGTATGAATGATGAATGTCATGAATGTAGCATGCATGCTGACAATACTGACAGACAGAGGAGTATATACTGGAGAAGGACCAACGTCGCAATACAACCAGATACTTGGCAAATGTTCTTCAACACGGTGTAGATAACACGGATGATGAATGGTGTTGCGTGCTTTAAACTTCTCTGGGGAAGATAAGCATTTTTCCTTATTGAGATGGAAGAATCTTCGTTATCGGGGATAAAAGACCTTCTTCAATGGGGATAGAAGAGCTTCTTCACTGGGGATAGAAGAGCTTCTTCACTGGGGATAGAAAATCTTCGTTACCTCGAGGGATAATTGCTTCAAGAATTCTTTTCTGGGACAAGAATACCGTTGTCTCAACAATTTTTCAGGGAGAATCCTTTTGTTCATCCTATGGAGACGACTGCTGATGTTCCTTCCGTTGTTCACAACTCAAAGGAAAATTTCGCTTTTATTTTGAAAAAGAAAAGTGAAGTAAATTCATTTAAAACTTTTTTTCTCTTTTTTTTTCAAAAGTGAATAACACAATTAAAGCGTCATTTTGAAAGCTAAAAGAAATCAAGAATTGCAAACAAATGGGCACAAGGCTCAAATTTATTTAATAGGATGGTAACCAGCTAAAGGCATGATTCCATGGAGTATTTACAAAAGTTGGAAATGGTAATTATGCGGAAAAGGCTACATTGAAAGCAATAACCACTATTCCCCCTAACAACTTTGAGTTCCAACTGTGCTTGTCGCTTCAGATTGGCGATGATTTGATTGAAGATCCTTTGATGAAAAAGACTCCTCAGGTGACGAAGTATGGACTGATGCAGTTACTTTGTCATGAATCCCTAATTTTTGCCTAGATTGCCCTTTCAGGTTTTCAATCTACCAGGATGAATTTTTTTCTGTTTATTGTCTCTAATTTTTGCCTAGACCGCCCTTTCGGGTTTTCAGTCCACCGAGACGCTCATTTTTGCCTAAGTCGCCCTTTGCGGGTTTTCGACTTACCGAGCTGTTCTTTTGTATTTTTTAGACAAAGTATTTCTTGACTGCATCAGCATTCACAGGATGTGGGAGTTCATCACCATCCATGGTTGCAAGAGTCATGGCGCCGCCAGAAAATGTTCTTTTGACAACATACGGGCCTTCGTAATTAGGAGACCATTTGCCCCTAGAGTCTGGTTGAAAAGACAAGATCTTCTTAAGCACGAGGTCGCCTTCTTGAAATTCACGAGGTCGAACCTTTTTGTTGAAGGCGTGTTTCATCCTTGCTTGGTATAACTGTCCATGGCATAGAGCAGTCATACGTTTTTCTTCGATTAAGTTCAACTGATCGTATCTGCTTTGACACCATTCAGCCTCTGATAACTTAGTTTCCATGAGGACTCTCATTGATGGGATTTCAACTTCTACGGGGAGCACAGCTTCCATGCCGTATACTAGAGAAAAGGGAGTTGCCCCTGTTGAAGTACGCACTGAAGTACGGTACCCATGTAAAGCAAATGGCAGCATTTCATGCCAGTCTTTGTAAGTGACGACCATTTTCTGGATGATCTTCTTAATGTTCTTGTTGGCAGCTTCAACGGCGCCGTTCATTTTTGGTCTGTAAGGAGAAGAGTTATGATGCTCAATCTTGAATTCCTCACATAATTCTTTCATCATTTTGTTGTTCAAGTTTGAACCATTGTCAGTAATGATCTTGCTGGGAATACCATATCGGCAAATGATGTTATTCTTGATAAACCTCACAACCACTTGTCTTGTAACATTGGCGTAAGATGCTGCTTCGACCCATTTGGTGAAGTAATCAATAGCTACCAAGATGAAACGATGACCGTTTGAAGCTTTCGGTTCGATCATTCCAATCATGTCGATACCCCACATGGAAAAAGGCCATGGAGATGAGAGAATGTTGAGTAGAGTCGGCGGCACATGGATCTTATCTGCGTAGATCTGGCACTTGTGACATCTCTTCACGTGTTTGTAACAATCAGATTCCATTGTCAACCAATAGTAACCTGCTCTTAAGATCTTCTTGGACATTGCATGCCCATTTGAATGAGTTCCAAAGGACCCTTCATGCATTTCATGCATTAACATGTCTGCTTCGTGTCTGTCCACACATCTGAGCAAAACCATGTCGAAGTTTCTTTTGTATAGCACATCTCCGTTCAGGAAGAAACTGCCAGAAAGTCTCCTTAGAGTTTTCTTATCTTTGTTTGATGCCCCAAGCGGGTACTCTTGAGTTTGAAGGAAGCGTTTGATGTCGTGGAACCACGGTTTATCATCGATGACTGCTTCGGTTGCAAACACATAGGCGGGCCTTTCAAGGCGCGTGATTCTGACTGTAGGCATATCATTCCAGTGATTAACTTTGAACATGGAAGATAGAGTAGCCAAGGCGTCTGCCGTTCGATTCTGATCTCGAGGTATATGATGCAATTCAACCTTGTTGAAGAAAGTCAACAGACGTCTTGCATAATCTCTGTAAGGAATCAAGCCAGGGTGGTAAGTTTCCCACTTGTCCTTGATTTGGTTGATCACGAGGGCTGAATCTCCATATATGTCTAGGATCTTGATCCTTAAGTCAATGGCTTCTTCGAGACCCATGATACAAGCTTCATATTCTGCGATGTTGTTGGTGCAATCAAATAGCAGTCTGGCGGAGAATGGGATATGAGTACCCTTGGGAGTGATGATGATTGTCCCAATTCCATTGCCAAAAGCGTTTACTGCTCCATCAAAAATTAGGCCCCATCTTGATCCAGGCTCAGGACCTTCTTCAGGTAACGGTTCGTCACAATCTTTCATCTTCAAGTACAAGACATCTTCATCAGGAAAGTCAAACTTGAGAGATTGATATTCATTAATTGGTTGATGCGCCAAGTGATCGGCGAGAATGCTTCCTTTGACCGCTTTTTGAGCACGGTATTCAATGTCATATTCAGATAGCAACATTTGCCATCGGGCAATCCTTCCTGTTAAGGCAGGCTTTTCAAATACGTACTTGATCGGATCCATTTTGGAGATTAACCAAGTAGTATTGTTGATCATGTATTGGCGGAGACGTTTTGAAGCCCAAGCCAAAGCACAACATGTTTTTTCGAGCATGGAGTAACGAGACTCACAGTCTGTGAATTTCTTACTCAAGTAATAGATGGCATGCTCCTTCTTACCGGTTTCATCTTGCTGTCCAAGCATACAACCCATGGATTCTTCTAACACAGTAAGGTACATGATTAGTGGTCTTCCTTCAACTGGAGGAATCAATATTGGTGGTTCTAACAGGTACTCTTTGATACTGTCGAACGCTTTCTGGCAATCTTCAGTCCATACAACCCCTTGATCTTTGCGGAGAAGCTTGAAAATTGGCCCACAAGTAGCAGTCATCTGAGAGATAAACCTGGAGATATAGTTCAATCGTCCGAGAAATCCTCTAACTTGCTTTTCAGTTTTTGGTGCAGGCATCTCTTGAATAGCTCTGACTTTGTCGGGATCTACTTCAATACCTCTTTGGCTGACAATGAAACCCAAGAGTTTTCCAGATCTAACCCCAAAAGTACATTTGTTAGGATTCAAGCGAAGCTGATATTTCCTTAACCGTTGAAACAACTTCAAAAGGTATTCAATATGTTCTTCTTCTGTGCTGGACTTGGCTATCATGTCGTCCACATAAACTTCTATTTCTTTATGCATCATGTCATGAAAGAGAGTAGTCATTGCCCTTTGGTAAGTTGCGCCTGCATTCTTTAATCCAAATGGCATCACTTTGTAGCAAAATGTACCCCATGGGGTGATGAAAGATGTCTTCTCCATGTCTTCAGGAGCCATCTTGATCTGATTATAACCGGAGAACCCGTCCATGAAGGAAAAGACGTTGAACTTAGCGGTGTTATCAACCAGCATGTCAATATGTGGTAATGGAAAGTCATCTTTTGGACTGGCCTTGTTCAAGTCACGGTAGTCAACACACATTCTGACTTTGCCATCTTTCTTTGGAACTGGCACTATGTTAGCCAACCATTGAGGATACTCAGAGGTGACAAGAAAACCTGCGTCGAGCTGTTTTTGAACTTCCACTTTGATCTTGTTAGCCATATCAGGGTGAGTCCTTCGCAATTTCTGCTTAACCGGCGGACATTCTGGCTTCAATGGCAAGTAATGCTGAACAATATTGGTATCCAACCCAGGCATGTCTTGGTAGGACCAGGCAAACACGTCCACATATTCTTTGAGAAGGTCTGTCAACTTACTCTTGACATCAGTATCAAGCAGCGATCCAATGGTCACTTCTTTTTTGTCTTCTTCAGAACCCAAGTTGATCTTTTCTAAAGGCTCTTTGTGAGGCAGAATGGCTCTTTCCTCGTGCTTAAGTAATCGAGAGATCTCGTCCGGGATCTCCTCTTCTTTCTCTTCTTCGGCTTCGAACACAGGAAACTCAAAGTTGGGAGAGGGCATAGGGTTATTGCATTCAATGGGTTTATCAATAGTAAATCTGCACATGTGATTTATATTTATTTCAGAAAATTTATGAATGCAGGAGTGTATGCAGATTTTTTTTTGGAAAAGTTTTTTTTTTTTTTAAATTTTATTTTGGTTTTTTAGGATTACCATTTCCAGAAAAAGCAAAAAATAAAACATATAATGTAGGGAATTCAAAATGACACTTTATTTATGATTCATTTTTGAAACAAAGCCCTAAACACAAACTCATTTGCCTTGGGCAGGACAAAGAGGGAAACTTTTAAAACAAAGCCCTATACACAAAGTTATTTGGGCAGAACATTTAAAAGCAAAGCCCTATAAAACATCTCTCTGCTTTGGGCAAGGCAGGAGGTCAAAATAACAGCGAGGTGATTACTTTGAGCGGCGAACAACATTTGGAACGTCGACAGCTTTCCAGTAGCAACGAACTCCTCTGTGTATTATGTATTCAGGAAAATTCCCCTCAGAATTATCTTCAGTATTGACATTGACCGCTGGTCGAGCAGGATTTGAAGGTCCTGGTTTGTCAACCTTGTTCTTTGTAGAGTTGAAACGGTCTTCTTCTACTTCTTGAAGAGCATAAGACGAGTCACAATCTTCAGAATTTTCAGGATGTATTTCCCAGTCTTCAGGATGAAGAGACTCATTGTCAGCGACACTTTCCGAGTCAGTTGCGGGACCATCTTCCCCTTCATCTTCAAAAATGGCATTTATGTGATAATAACCATTTTCAGGATTGTTAACCTTGGTAGATGCATTAAAGTTGAAATTTTCAGTAATTTCAGGCTGCTGAGGAAATTGACAAGGCTGATAAGCCTCTTCTGGTTGACTATTATATTCAAAGGAATCTCCCCATCCAGTTGGTTGGATATCTTCCATGGAAATCTTTGAACTTTCAGGCGCAGTATATTTCACCATATAATCAAATTTTCCACTTGGTTGTCCCAAGGTGTCCCAGATTTCTGCAGGAACAGGCTAAGTTTCTTTGCCATTGGATTCTTCTGAAGGAGGATATGGTTCTTCCTGAGATATATATCCTGTGTCATTGAGATAACATTTCCATTCTTCTTCAGGATCAGGTAGACCTTCTTCGACGCATTCTTCGATAAGGACATTAACCTCTTGAGGAATTGGATTGAGGAACCCTCCACTAATGAATGTTTCTTTGATCGGACGAAGGGTTTCATCCTTCTTGGTGCAGTTTGAGAATGTTGGTGAACATCCGAGACCTACTCTGGTTTCATTCTTGGTAGGGATCACAACTTGCCCCCAGCCAGTGGTAGTTCCATCTTTCACTACTTTTACTGCCTCTTTGTAAGAAGAGATTGATGCTTTCTTTTTGGAAGATTTGTCTTCTAAAGAGAGACCTTGGAACTGCGTTCCTTCCACATCATCAGCACTTATGAAAGAGAAATTGGATAAATGGCTCACCATCAAGGCTTGTTCTCCACTTATTGTTACCAATTTTCCATTTGTTACAAATTTTAACTTCTGATGGAGCGTAGAAGTTACTGCCCCTGCCTCATGGATCCATGGTCGTCCTAACAGACAGCTATAAGCAGCTTGAATGTCCATGACCTGGAAGGTGATTTGAAATGTATGTGGACCAATTGTCATGGGAAGGTTGACTTCGCCAATAACAGATTTTCGCGATCCATCAAATGCTTTGACAACTACACCACTGAACTTCATAGGCATTCCTTGGTAAGACAAGCGAGCAAGAGTCGTCTTTGGCATCACATTCAAGGAAGATCCGGTGTCTACCAACACATTGGACAAAGAGTCTGACTGACAGTTCATAGAAATGTGCAAGGCAAGATTGTGATTTTTACCCTCCTCGGGGAGTTCTTCATCACAGAAGCTTAAATTGTTACAAGCTGTTATGTTGGCTATTATCCCATCAAAGTGATCAACAGTCACATCATGATCTACAAAAGCTTGATCCAAGACTTTCATCAGAGCTTCCCTGTGGGCTTCTGAGTTCAACAGCAATGAAAGTATTGAGATTTTTGAAGGAGTCTGCATAAGCTGATCCACAATCTTGTATTCACTTCTTTTGATAAGCTTCAAAATTTCATCAAAGTCAGGATTCACATTGGTTCCACTGGATTGACCAACATCAGTGTTTGTATTACTGACAGGAATTTCCACAGGATTCCCTACTGGTGTATTGACAAGATTTTGTCCGGCTGCAGGAGCAACAGGCTGCTTCGGAGGTAGTGGAGTATACACACGTCCACTTCTTGTTACGCGACTCACATCGGCGATATTCACGACAGATGAGAGAGTAGGTAAAGGAACTTCTTGTCCATTCTTTATCATTGTAGCATTGTAGTTGTATGGAACTGCCTTGTCAGAGTCATAAGGAACAGATCCAGGTAGACAAATGATCAAAGGAGCAACAGGAACCTTCGGCTTGTTGTAAGTAACTTCCATGCGCTCAGGCATGTTGAAATGAGGAACGATGACGTTAACTGTAGGCATTTCCGAGTTGATATCTGAGACTAAAAGCTCATGCGGATAACATCCTATCATGTTAACTTCATTTTCATCCCTATTTCTGTAGATCTCAATAGTACCATTATCTAGCAAAACTTGGAGATCTCTTCTCACAATCGAACATCCGTGAGGATCTACACAACATATTCTACAGGAACCGTATTGATGCTGGCGAAAACTCGGCCCTCGACAGAGAGTGGCGTGCATTTGTACCAAATCAGCTCTTGAGAAATTGATATTATAGACTCGGTACGGACCAGGACATCCATACACCATGTTTACAACATGCCCTCCATGATTGGGCAGCGGATTTGCTTGCACATTAGGATTCAAATTTCTGAAAGAGAGGAGATTAGACCTAACCAACCTCTGAACTTCATATTTCAAAGCTATGCAATGCTCAAGATCATGGCCAGGTGCTCCTTGATGATAAGGGCATGAGACCTCAGCTTTGTACCACCATGGGAGTTTCTCAGGTACTGGTGGTGGTGCTCTAGTTTGAACGAGACCTCTTTCAATCAAAGCAGGGTACAATTCTGTGTACGTCATTGGAATCGGATCAAACTGTGGAGCTCTTTGTACACGATTCTGATTATTGTTAAACTGCTGAACCTGTGGTCGAGGCTGTTGTTGAAACTGAGGAGTGAATCCCGGATTCGGTGCGGTGTTAACGACTGGCGCAATAGCAGCAATCTGTCGTTGACGATTGACATTTCCTCTTGGCCTCCCTTGGGATACCATGTCAACACTTTGTTCTTTCTTCTTTTGGAAACCACTTCCGAACTTTTTGGTTCCACTTGAAGATCCACCTTCTTTAGTCAGACGTCCGGTTCGGACTCCTTCTTCTAGACGCATCCCCATGTTTACCATTTCGGTGAAATCACTTGGAGCACTAGCAATCATGCGTTCATAATAAAACGGACTGAGAGTATTCAAAAAGATCTTTGTCATCTCTTTCTCTTTTAATGGTGGATTAATCTGAGCAGCAGTTTCTCTCCATCGTTGGGCATACTCTTTGAAAGCTTCATGGTCTTTCTGAGCCATGGATCGAAGCTGATCTCTGTCTGGAGCCATATCCGAGTTATACTTGTATTGTCGGACAAAGGCCTCACCTAGGTCATTGAAAGTTCGAATATTGGTGCTATCCAAACCTGTGTACCACTTCAGTGCGGCACCAGTCAAACTGTCTTGAAAGTAATGGATAAGCAACTGATGATTATCTGCATAAGTAGACATCTTCCTGGCATACATCACGAGATGACTTTGTGGACAAGAACTACCTTTGTACTTCTCAAAGTCTGGGACCTTGAACTTAGCAGGTATCTGTACACTGGGAACCAAACATAGCTCCTGGGCATTCTTTCCAAACAAATCTTTTCCACGGATAGCTTTAACTTCTAACTGCATCTTGTTAAACTGCTCTTGGAGATCTTCCACAAGGTTACGCTGATTTATGCTATCATCCTGATCATGATAAATCTCATTGCCACCATAAGGAACTGTGTGAACCGTAGGGGTCGGAACTGTCATAGTGGGTTGAGAAAGTGCCATAGTGATTTGGGAAAAAGTTACCCCTGAATGTGGAATAAACGCCGAACCCTGTGCAGCAGGCGCTTCAGTTGTAGCTGTTTGAACCCCAGAGAAATTATGGCGGAATCCTGTACCAAAGCTGAAAGGCGGGCCCCAACCTTCGGGCATGGAGAAAGATGGAATACCGAACGCAACTGTAGAAACTGGAGTAGTGACTTCAGATGTTACCGTCGCTTGGCTGTTGGGTGGCGGCGGCTGATTCTGTGCGGCCATTAAGGAGTCAACCAAAGTAGTGAGACTTTCCAACTTTTCCTGAAGAGTGGTCACTGTCCCACGAAGCTCAATATTCTCTTGTTCAGAGTGTTCCATTACTCTTCTTCTACTCGAACGAGTATTGTATCTGTGATCTGATTGCGAGCGCGGTCGAGAAACTTTGAGACGCGACAGCTTGACGATCTAATGGAGAAAGATCCAAAAGATGAGACTCTATACAACAGACTCGATATGCAGAATGATGTATGCAAAAAGAAATTTATGATTTTTCCAAATATTTTAAAGATTATTTCCTTGCAAACATTTGAACACAAACAAATCTTTTATTCATTTTTTTTATTGCAATAATGGGAAATGTTACAACATTGGAGCGTAGCTCCTTACAAAAGCAAATGATAAAAAATCTAAACAAATCCTAAGCATCTTCATCAGACGAAGAACCAAATGCATTGTGCAGCTTGAGCTTCATGATTTCTTTCCCATAGTAAGCTTTCAACTCGGCCTTTTCAGTCCTCAGCTTGTCAACAACATTCTTCCAATCATCAGGAGTCGGAGCGTTGCTTGTCGAGTCTTCTAGATTTTTCTTGCTTTCTCTGATATACTTCTTGATTGCAGCGTCTTTCTGGCGAATCTTCTCATCTTTACTCATGAGCCATCCATCTTGATAATAGAGAGTTTCTTCGTGATCTTTCACTCTTTTCTTCAACTTTCTATTTTCCACCTCAGTGCTACGAAACTTTTCTTCCCAAGCATCTTTTTCTGTCCTCATCTTGGCTAAAGTGTCTTGGTATTCCTCCATAGTGGGAATGTTGGGTCGTTGAGACACTGCAGGAAACATGGGTTTTTCATAAGTATAAGGCATTTGAAACTCCTTTGCTCTTTTCTTTACCCAGCAGGTGTAGGCGTCCATGGCAATGCAATTTCTTTCCTCACCTTTTTTTCTTTCCATCGGACGTCGTACCAAGCTCTCATCATTCTTGCTTTCAACTTTTTAGGATTATCCCCTTCTCGGTAAAAGTATCCTTCCACTGAGGGACCAGCAGGTTTAACTGAATTTGCATACCCGAGTTGTCGTCGGGCTAGGACCGGATTGTAGTTAATTCCTCCTTGTGTACCAATGAGGGGTACGTTGGCGAACTCTCCACAACTTTCAATGGTTTCTGTACCACAGCGAGCCAAGGTATACCAACGAATATCATTATTAGTAAGAGACATAAGTCTTCGAGGCCAACGCAAACCTTCTCGGTTTTCCGTGAAAATAGGAGACTCAGGTAAGTGTGAAACAATCCATTTGAACAATAAAGGTGCACAACATACAATGATTCCACCGCCTTGGCGATTCCTATGATGGACAGAGAAATACATGTCACCAAGTAAAGTCGGAACAGGATTTCCAATCAGAAAGATCTTTATGGCATTGATATCAACAAAGTTGTCGACATTGGGAAACAGAACCAACCCATAGATGAGCAAGGCTAGTATAGCTTCAAAAGCTATCATGCTACCAGTTTCGATGAAATCAAAGGCTTTCTTTATCAGGAAGTGTGAGGTTAAACCCGGGAGGTTTCCTTTGGTAGTCCAATTACCCTCTACTTCAGACTTTTTCAAATGGGTACTTGCTGCAATGATGTGTGACTTAGGAATGGCTTCCAAACCATTGAAGGGTATTTTGTCAGACACAGGAATACCCAAAAGATTGGCATATTCTTCCAAGGTCGGTACCAACTGGTAGTCTGGAAAGGTAAAACAACGGTAGACGGGATCATAGAACTGAACCAGAGTTTTGAGAAGTCCTTCATCAACATGAGTGTTCAAGATAGGCAAAAGCTTTCCATAACTTTTCCTAAAATTGGAAGGATCTTGTACAGAAGATGCTAACTCTATCAGTCTTTCTACATCAGGCGTTTTGAAACCGTACTTTTTGGTATACCTTTTTTCCATAACTTAATCCTATAATGTTTGCAAAGAAAATTCTCTAAATTTTTTTGGAAAAATCATGTTTTTTATGGAAAAAGATGGGTTTTTTAATGAATGTATGAATGCATGGATGCGTGGATGCCACATATTCAAACATGGTGAAACAAACATGGTAACGAAAACAGGGTAACGCGAACATGGTAACGCATACATGGTAACACAAACATGGTAACACAAACATGGTAACACAAACATGGTAACGCATAGGTTCAAAGGTCCAAAGTCACGAGCATGAGGTCAGAGAACCAAAAATGGGATAGATCTAGTTAATCACCTGCATGACATGTTCTACTGATACGTCAGAGTCTACATTTTTCTTTCGGATATTACCGGCCTTCCACAATTAAACTCATGAGCCAGTAATATTCTCAAGAAAAACTCGTCTGAGTGTGGTTCTCCGCATGACAACTAATCCAAGTCTTCACCTGAATAGTTTCTGCACCACAACCTAATAAGGCCAGGATGGGTTGGGGTTCTACGGTCTCTCAGCTTCTACAGTTCAATGAAAGTAATAATGTCTTCGCTACGAAACATGCTAAACATATATTACCAACAAGGAACCTCCACTGAGCGGAAGGATTCTCACGTGCGCCTGCACATGACTATACCCTCCACCTAATTTCTTATGTGTACTTAATCCGGGTTAGGATTTGTCCATAATGTATCACTTGTAACAGAACCACGCAAGTAACAGAACCAGAACCACACATATAACAAAAAAAAAAAAGAAATGAAAAATAAAGAAAATAGAATTAACCCTTCCTTTGGAAACAATAAAAAGATGGTCCCCAGTGGAGTCGCCATTTTTCTGTCGCGGGCGAAAAACCGTTTTGTTCCTCTTTTTTGTGGGATGAGACACCTGATGCCTTCTTTGGGCTCGAGTGCTCATAAAAAATGATTTTTCTTTGTTTCGACCAAACTTTTTATTATTTCCAAAGGAGGAAAAGGGAAAAAGCTGCAATAACCTAAAAGTGGGGGGAGAGATCTTGGGTGAGAGGGTTGGTTATACGAAGGGAAGGTATTAGCACCCAACGTATCTATAGTACTCTATAGGTTTCTTTGCTTTGTTTTTCATTCCATGTTGTTGAGAGGTTCTGTTGTGAAATAGGTGGGACCTAAGGTGTTTGTTTGATTATGCTCGCAAAGATCATCGCGATCCTCTGCATACATATCCCTTAGAGGGAATCAGAGCATCTGTAGCTCGGGGTCTACGGGTGCTAAGGTTTGAATGGTTTTTTTTTGTTTTGTTTTGCTCGCCAAGGATCGACCTTGTGCCTACGTATTCTCAAAGGGATGTTGAGAAAGTCAGAGCAATCGTAGTTCCCACTTATGCTAGTGGAAGCAAAGGAAAATAGACAAATGTCGTCTAAATGCTAGATGTATCTAATCTATATCATCACATACATCTGTTTGTTTTTGTTTGAAAATCTTTTCATTATAAGCCCGGGGCCATGCCACTTAGGGTGCTTAGAATGATAAAGATGTTTTTTGTTGTTTAACCAGCCTTGTGGCAAAAGTTTCAATGAAGTCAGCCTTGTGACAAAAACTTTGATTAATCAGCCAGCCTTGTGGCAAAAGTTTCAATGAAGTCAGCCTTGTGACAAAAACTTTGATTAATCATCCAGTACGGTGGTAAAACAGTTTGATTGATTAGCCAGCCTTGTGGCAAAAAGAAGTTTGATTGATTAGCCAGCCTTGTGGCAAAAAAGTTTGATTTTGATTGATTGATTGTTTGTGATGATATATAAGAGATACTCCTAGCATAGAGACGAAAAATGTCTAATCTCCTAGGGTATTTGATTTGGATATTGGGGATGCTTATAAGAAGCCCGTGGGTCCTTGTACGAAGCCCAAGAGGAGGCTATCCGAGGGTCCTTGCATTGTAAGCCCAAGAGGAGGCTATGGGAGGGACAATCCAGGGTCCTTGCATTGTAAGCCCAAGAGGAGGCTATGGGAGGGTCACTCGTTTGTACAAAGCCCAAGGGGAGGCATGGTATAGTTGGTTTGAGCTCTTAGAGCGATTTCACCGGGAAACCATACTCTATGTCCTAACCTAAACTAGGGAGATTCTTTGCACGAAGCCCAATAGGAGGCTATGGGGAACCTAGTGTTGTACTAAGTTGAATAAGCATATATAACACAATCACAAGTATGAACAAGTACGAACAAATATGAACAAGTACATGAACAAATATGAACAGTTATACATATATGACAAAGTGTGTGTATATAATGGAGTTTATGAAGGAAATATACCTGTAAGCATGCTCCATTTGTATACACGGGGGGCTCGGGACTCACACTCGGGGAGAGGTCCCTTTGAGTTTATTCAAAGCTAATGTAAACAGGTATTTACAAAGGGCTTGGGACTTATACCTACATGGAGGCCCATGGTATATTTTTGGGAAGATTTAAAGAAACCTTCATTTTTGGTTTGTTATTCAAAGTTAAAAAAAACGCATTGATTGAAATATGTACAAAAGGCGTACAATGAAATACCTAATTTCATGTACTGGAATGGGTATGTACAAAAGGGCTCGGGACTTATACCTACATGGAGGCCCATGGTATATTTATAAAACATGGTTGATTGTTTTATTTGCAGACGCGTCGTTTGTTGTTTTGAAAACAGTTTGAAAAGTATTGTTTTGAAAGAGTTTTCTGTACAAAGAAAAACTGTATAAAAGGAAAAAGGAGTGGGTCTTATACTCTCTAATATTCGAGAGGCCCCACATCGTTTTGAAAATCAATTGATCAATTAAAAAAAGATTTAATCAATAGTTTCAAAAAGAAATGGTTTATTGTTTTGAAAAGAATGATCGTTCGTCTTAAAACGATTTGAATTTTGACAAAAGTCAACTTAATTAAGTTAAAACAAGTTTTAATGCTTAATTAAGACCTAAGTAATTTAGGGTTTGATCACAAAAAATATTCACAAGTGATTAGGTTTGAAAATTAAATGAAAAATAATATTTTAAAGTATTAAAAAACACTTAAAACATGTCATTTTAAACCTATTTAAAAATGTATTAAATAAATATTTTTTGTGATTTTTTTTTGATATTCATAAAATATATGTGTTAAATAAAGAGTGTACAAAAAATGAATGAAAAATGAATTAATTTGATGTGTTAATTAATTAATTAAAGTTGTAAAAAAAATGAAGAAAAACAAGTGTTAAAAAAAATGGTTTGGTCCCTAGAGGACTTGAACTCGTGACCCCAAGGTCACCAACCAAAACAATAACCAGCTGAGCCACGCTTGTGGCTTGTTAGTAATACGCGCTTGGTAGAATATATTACTCAACTGAATTTCAAAACTTATGAACCAAAAAACGCGCCAAGAACACAATCCCAATTTGAATTTGAATTTTCTGAAAACTGAACCAAATTGATCAAGTGAAGGGTCTAACTCACTCGTTTTTTCATAAGGATCATGATGGTGGTCTTTAATTGCATTTATTTTCACTCTAAGGCTATCAATTTTCTGATGAACACGAAGAACCCTAATTCTATGATTCAATCTGAAATCGTGTATGTGCAAGTTATGATGCAATTGATTGAGGGTTAATGATCCTCATGTGTGCAGAAATGAGATGGTATGTTCATATTTCATTTATGATGCGTGGAGAGTAGAGTTTGAAGTTCAAGTGTACTTACCTCAAAAACGGCCAAACTGAGAATTGGATTTTGATCTGGAGGTGTTACAGATGCTTTGTATCAATCTGAATAGCTTCTATGATGATTATGGAAGGTGTCTGGATGTCTGGAACAAGTTGAATTCATCTGAGCATGGCCATGGCACCCGATCTGCAGTTGCTTCAAGTATGAATCGAATTTGAAGATGGAGATGTTTCAGATCATATGTGAGTGTTTGGATAGTTCATGTGTGATATATATGAGGTGTTGGAAGTGTTAGTTTGGACAGAAATGATCTTGAATGGATTTTGGCATGATAAGGCCATGGTTATGCATATTTGAGAAGTGAGGTAGTGATTTTGAGCTTGAGGTGTTTTTGGGGTGTATGAGTGGTTCAAACAAGTTTCAAATGATGTTTATGAGTTGTGGGAAGCATCATTTTGCTCAGAACTTCAAAGGTTTAGAGGTTGAGCATTTTACCTCTTTGAAACTTAAGAAACTTGCAATTCAAGAAAGAAAGAGAAAGCCTATAATTTGTGAGACTTTGGTGTGTTTTTTGAATGAGGAAATGATCTCTATTTATAGGCCAAGGTTTCTGAATGAAGAGCTTTGCAAGTTGATCAAGAATTGGTGATTTGGCATTTGGAGATAAAATGGAATCTTACCATTAAATGCATTAGGTTAAAAGTAACTAAACCATGGTTAAATCTCAAGCTTCTTATCCTCTTCCATTCTGATCTCAAATCAGAAAAATATCTTCAATTATTGCCTCTATGCATCATTATTTGGATCATTTGGCAAATTGGTTCATAACCTAGTGAAAATGGCATGAAATTCTAAGTGAAAAGTTCACTAATGTCAAAATTCAAAGCCATGGTTATACTCCATATTTTTTCATGCTCTTGGACATTTTGGAAAGCTCATGTTGCATACTTCAAAACCCTAGTTGAAAGTTTCTTCAAGCTCTTTAAGGAAATGGGTGAAAAAGATCCATGAACTTTGAGAAAAATGAAGTTTTAAGTGAAGTTTTCAAAAAGTACCAACTTTGAAGCTCCATATCTCTTAAATGGTTGATCTTATGGAAAAAAATTATATGTGTCAAAGTTGTTTATTGGATCAAAATCTACAACTTTCATGTTGGAAGTTTTTTTCAGTTTGTAGGTGAAATTTTGAGTTATTCCCCTCCAAAGTTTGGAAAAAACCATGAAAAACACTTAGAAAAAATTTTCTAAGTATGAAAGTCAAACTTTGACTTTTTGATTCTTGATTGATTTTCTTGATTTTTCTTGATCAAATGACTCCATATATCATATATTGATGATTCAAAACTTCAAAAGTCATGGTTGACCAAAATTCCTCAAAAGTCAATGGTGATCTTGTACAGTTGACTTTTTCAGATGAATCGCGTTTCTGGAGATTTCAAATGAAACAGGCTATCCTCACCAAATGAATGATATGAATGGATCACATTGAAGCATTAGAGGATATTGAGCCATGATTTGAGTTGTGGTACCATGTCCTGATTAAAAAGGCAGTTGTTCAGTGAATTAGGTCAAAAACCCTAATTGTCGACCTGATGAAATTGATGACTGTGGATCTTGAATTGAGATGTAATTTCCATTGGATGTTGTCATAGGTATTATTTGAAGATGATTGAAACCTTTGATTGACTCTCTGGGGATTTTTAGGGTTTCCCAAATGTGATCCCTGATTTCAGTCCCTGATAGTTCAAAACCCTGATCTGAGGATTTGTCTGATCAATCTTTGTGTAGGAGATGTTATAAGCCAATGGATTAAATCAAAATGATGTACTTGGGATCTTGAGGTCATGTCCCAAGCCATTAGGTCAAATTCTGAGCAAAAGTCAGGAGTGTGTTGTCTTCAGTCAAAACCCTAATTCAGTCAATTCAAAGCTGTTGAGCTTGTTGAAATGAATCTCTGAGGACCAAATGTTGATTATTGATGAAGATAATTCTTTTGAGATGAAGGGAGAACAAAGCCCTAATTGATTGTTACTTGTACTGATGAGTGATTTCCTGATTAAATCCTGCTGAGTCACAAGTAGCAAACACAAGCTATGCAATTTGTTAGAGATGCAAATGATGCATATGCAATGATATGAGGTGGTATCTTAGGTCAAAAATTGGGGTATGACAATCAAATTCCCCCACACTTGAACTTTTGCACTCCGAGCAAAATGAAAAGAAAGCAGAAAAACATCAACTGTTACTCATCCTAGGCTACAGATCTTCTTCGGGTGAATTTGCATCGACAGGTACGAATCTTGCACACTAAGGACATCGTAAGAACACTAACCACAAATATGCAGACATAAGGCTCCTAAATACACAAACCAATTCAAATCATATTATTATACCATAGCCTAACTTACTCATCCTTTTTGCTCTTTTTCATTCAGGCGCAATCACATTAAGCTCGTTATCTCCACACACTTATAGCAGGACAATATTGTTGCGCTTGTTGATTGTTGCGCTTGTTGGTCATATTATAATCGAACGGGAACGGAATCCGCTTAGGATAGTGAAATTATAATAGTCGATGATTAGTAGGAACCGGATCGGTAGATTGACTTATTTCATAATCACTTTTACAAAAACAGCTTATTTTCAGAATCACTTATTTTAAGCACTTTTTCTGTAATTCGACCACCAAACCAACCCCCCCAATTTCGATTTCAGTTAATAATTCAAGAATCCTTGAGAGACGATACTCGAGTTACCGTTACCGTCGTTACTACAGTTTTACAAATTAACTCGTTTTTGACCCGCGTGCGACAACGGATCAAATTGGCTCCGTTGCCGGGGAAAGAGAATGACCCGTTTTAAAATCCAACTGGGTCAAACATACGACCCAGGCCCAAAACCAATTGACCCAAAACTTAACTAAAACTAGTGCTGCAACTTCAACGAATATTCTGGCCCTTCTACAGTCCGATTCTGACTTCGACTCAAACATAAGAATTTTAGCTCTTTCTCTTAGCTTTCCGGCGATTATTAGAACGCCTCAATCGGACTCCTGGAACTCCAGATATGATCGTTTCCGTGCAGACTGTTATTGCTGAAAAATTAATACGAAAAACAAATAAGTGCAAAAATTTAATAAAATATAAAAACATATTAAAACATAAAAATAAATAAAACAAACCAAAGAAATGCTTGAGTAGAAACATGGAAGAACGTGCATTAAAATGCACTGATCAAACCCCTTCACAAGTAGATACCTCTTAAGTGTATCTATGGGGGAACTTCTTTGTTGAACCAACTCTTGCTTAGTAACGACCTCTATTGCATTTACGTTGGGTTTATCAAAAGCAATTGCACCTGACTCTATCAAATCCTGAACCTTATGCCTGAAGGCCCAACATTTTTCCAATATGTGTCCGGGAGAATTATCATGGTATTCGCACCTTTCATTGGCGTTGTATCTGGGTAGAACCTTCCCTGGAGGAGGAGGTGCCAATGGTTTGATTTCTACCAATGACTCGCTTATCAAGTATATTAGTATTTCACTCATGGATGTAGGCAAAGGATCAAATTTCCTTTGAGGGCCTTGAAACCTGTTTTGCTGTTGTGGAAATGACATAGGAGGTCTAGGTTCTTGATGCACTACTGCATTGGTCTCCCCTTCCTTATTCTTTGGGAAGAATGGGGTGGGCCTCTTTGAGTGATAAGAACCCGAGGGTGCCCCTTGTATCTTTACGTTCTTAATCCCATTTTCAATCCTTTCACCAATAACCACCAAATCCGAGAATCATGAAGATACGCTTCCGACCATCTTATCGTAGTATGGTCCTTGCAAAGTGCCCATAAACATGTCTACCCGTTCTTTCTCCAGCAAGGGAGGTTGGACTCGAAAAGCCATTTCTCGCCATCTTTGTGCATATTCCTTGAAGGCTTCATCCTTCTTCTGTGATAGGTTTTGTAGTTGCAGCCGGTTGGGTGCCATATCCAAGTTGTACTTATATTGCTTTAAGAATGTATTAGCAAGGTCATTCCAGCTTCGGATATGGGACTTTTCCAACTGCATGTACCAATCAACAGATGCTTAACTTAAGCTATCTTGGAAGAAGTGTATCATCAGCTTTTGATCATGGGCATATGCATCCATTTTTCGTACATACATGCGCAAGTGATTTCTCGGGCATGTGAGTCCTTTGTATTTATTAAAGTTAGGAACCTTAAACTTATGTGGGATAGTCAAGTCTGGGACCAAGCTCATCTCGAAGGCATCTACATCAAAGACATCGTATCCTTCTACTGCCTTCAGTCTTTCCTCCAGTGCCTTAATTTTTCCGCTGTCCTTGGAGTCTTCTCCAAAGTTAGGGGAAGTTTGCTTGTGTAGAGGAACCTAGTTTGTATTATCCACATCACCATACTGTAGATCCAAATAATCATCCTCTTTAGGAGGGTTGTTGACAGGAATGCGAATTGTGCGGGATACCCCTTCCTTCTGTGCAGTAGGGATGAATCCTTCCTGAGAAGTCTCTCCTTCTCCATGGGATCAGATGACTCACTTGGAAGAGCGGGAATCACTCTATGAGGATTGGAACATGGAATATATCCTAACAGCGGGTTACCATCATCTGGTATATCCTTGGTCTGATCCTGAGTTTCCTTAGCCTTTTCTTGTTTGTCCATGAAATCCTTCATGAAACTCAGCATTTGGGTCATCCCTCCTTTGATTTCGTCCACAGTACCCTTTAGTTGGGTCACTTCTTCGCGAAGGGCGGCTTGATTCTGTTCTAGTTGTTCCATTGCTTTCTTTCGTTGAGACCTTGTTTGGTATGGTGGTATGGTTGCTTGGTTATTTTCTCCAATGACGTGACTGGAGATAAAGACAATTTCCTCCTTTTAACGTTTTGAAAAAAAACTAGAAATGATATGCATGTTATGAATGCTATGTTTATGTTCATGTCTTATCCACATTTATTATATATTTTTTACTTAGAAAAAAAACCCTTTTTATTTCAATAGTCCTTTTGGTGAATATCGTAAGAAAAGTGAGTAATGCGAAGGTAAACACACTTTATTAATTAAAAATACTTGAAAGGAAATTACAAATTCATTGTCACGTTATAAACGAAAATAGAAACTGAAAATTAAACACCCAAAAATAAATGCAATAAGGAAATAGTAAATGCCTAAGAACGCCTTTGGATATCCTCTTTGAACTTGTCCACCATATCCCTACAAAGCTCCGTGAAATCTCTCACTACCTCGGGAAGAATGACGGGAGAAGATTCCGCTCTTTCCAAACTCTTCGGAATGTCATGGATTAAGTCGTTACAAAAGAAGACTAGCTTATCATAATTCTCACGACATTTCTCATAGTCCTTGAGAAGTTTAGGAACCATGCTCACATGCTCACTTGTCGTAGATACAATTGTATATTGCCTTTTCGAATACTCCTTTTCATCCCTTGCTTCTTCAAATAGCTCTCTTTGTTTTACAAATACTTCCCTAAGTGCGGCCAAATCTAGAAGTGCCCTTTTATGCTCATCGGTGCATTGTACAAGTGCTTCTTCCGTGGTTACTCTCCTTGAGCGCTCTTCTTGTTCAAAATTGCGGGCTTCTTGAAGGTCATACTTGAGATCCCTTATTTGGACCTCTTGATCTTTGGTTCTATCAGTCAATTCAAAGACCACAGCTTCTAAATTTTCCTCGGACTCCTTTTTTTTCACGGGAAGCTTTTTCGTAATACCTTCTCCACTTTGCGATTTCCACACTTGCTTGCTCTAGCCTTTCGTTATGTGAAATTAAGTTGAAGTTAGCACTTAGGACTCCTTCTGTTGCACACTTCCTCTTACCCTTTTCTCTTTCATTCTCCTCTTTAATGGTTTGAAGCTCCTGGCTCTTCTCTTTAAGGTCGAGGTGTAGTTGACTCTTTTCGTTGGTCAGTTGATGTATGTGAAGCTCTAATGTTTTCCTTTCCTTTCGAGAAGCCTCTTAGGAAGCCCTTACCCCTTCTATATCTTCGATGGATAGAGGAACAGGATTAGGAGAATCAGGCTTGTATGCTGGATCCACAATGAATGGAAGTAAAATCTTTCCGGCCCTTTCTTGAACCGATTTAGTGTAAGGGTCTTTAGCTACGACATTCTTCGGCCCAAATTTCTTTGTTTGAACGTCTTTCCAAGCTTGGATTACTTGCTTTAGTGTCCTAGGATCACCCTTTCCTTTGTCAGGCAAAATTAATTCTTCCACTTGTTATTTGGAAGGCTCACCATCTATAGAATGGCCCAGTTGGCGCAATGCTAGCACGGGGTTATAATTAATACAACCTAAAGTCCCAATCAGAGGCACAATATTAAATTCTCCATACTTGTAAATGATCCTTTCGGAGTTCAACTTCCTTGCGTACAAGAAGATGGAATCTGCTTTAAGAGTCCTTAGCTTTTGAGACCACTCATGTCTAGTCAAATCTTTGATCAAGTAATTAGCTTTGTAAATGTGAGAAGTCAACCAAGCATACAATAAATGAATGTAACAATATAACATTCCCTTTTTCTTTTCACACCGAGCATGGATGGCATAGTAAATGTTAGCGAGAATGGTGGGAGTTGGATCCTTGTCAAAAACCCTAAAGGATGTAAAAACATGAATTGCAACAGGATCAACATAATCAACGTTTTTAAGCAATAAAACAACACTAAAAATTAAAAGAGCCAGAAAATATCCACAAATGTCCCATTGTTTCTTTTGAGCATAACACATAGCTTGAGATTGTAAGTAAGATCTCTTAATCCCATGTACATCACCATCAGTCTTGTAACTAGATTCTAAATCCGTAGCGGGCACTCCTAAGGCTTTGGCCAAATCAGAAATCTCAACTTCTTTCCCAATACCTGTATAAAATTCCTTTTTAGTCCTTGAAAATCCTAGCATAACATTCATTTCTTCCAAGGTAGGAGCCAACTGAAAATCCTGAAATGTAAAACACCTGAGCGGCAGATCGTAGAACTGAACCAAAGCGGTGATAGCTTCTTCTTGAACCTTAACCTTTAGCAGGTCCATAATATCCCCATAACGACCCACAAACCTGTACAAAGCATTTGACGGCATCTTCTCCTTGATTATTTTTAGCTTTCGGATATTAGAGATTGAGATGGTGAAGCGGATTATGGGCTTCTTAGTACTCATTTTCCTGGATATTCACCAAAAGAATATATATATTTTTTATTATTTTTTGTTCCTTTGGATAAGACATGATGAATAAATGCATATGATGAATGATGAACGCAACCAATTATATGATATAAAAATAATAAAAAAAACATATAATTAAACACATAAGCACATAAGTCCTAAGTTCATAGGTTCGACGTAACGGCTTAGGGAGTCTACCTTTCCCATTGGTATGTTCTTAAAGGTCTCATGGGGCCATTCGTAGCCTCCGAGACTTTTTGTCTCTTTGGATTTTAGAGCAACTCATTTGCCCATGAGGTTCGAGTTTTAGGGGTAGGTTCCCAGAGAGATCAGCTAAATACCAAGTCCTGCCCTCAACAAAGTCAAGCCTCGTTTTGGACATTTCCAGATATTTAACCCACTCTGAGTGGAATTATCATTAAGACTCGTAGGCGATGCAAGTCTCCTCTGGTCTTAAAGATAATTCCCACACTTATGTTTTAATAGCAATTTATATTTCCCAAAAATGCAATAAAAAACAAATATACAATTGAGCAGATATTCATTTAAATTACTGTAAATAAATAAAACTGTATATAAATAAAAAATATTAAATATTTAATGTGAAAAAAACCTAAACCTAACCCCAAAATCGTAACCCTAAAAATTAGCAAAACCCTAATAATTAACCATATACCCTAAACCTTAAACCAAGCCTAGGAGCATAATAATTCACCTTTTGTTAATCCCCATCAGAGTCGCCAGCTGTAGCAACCTGCCCTAAAAATTTAGATTTTAGAGTCGCCACCTATTCTGCGAGGGCGAATAGGAAACCTTACGAAGTTTATAGATCTGAGTAAGTTATTATAATCAGGTCAAGGGAAGGTGTTAGGCACCCTTAACCCTTTCCTAAGGTTTTATTTAAGGTAAAGGTTAATTGCTTAAGAGTATTAAGGTAAGGTTTATGGCTACGTAAAGAAAGGTGACAGAAAGTTAAATAGAACAAACCTTAACCCTATTGAAATTTTGGGGAAGGGGACTCGCCTTGGTTATCAAGTGCCTACGTACCTCCTTAGGGAGGATCACAGTCTACGTAGTTCGGGATATGTTGATGTTTTTTAGAGTTTGTATGCATTTGAAATTTGTATGTTGAAGTGTGTTTTAAATCAATTGCGGTACGCAGTTTTCAATCAACCGTAGTTTGTGAAAATAGTAATGATTTGTTATATGGCATACAACCCTGTTTAGTGTTTTGAAATTTTGTTAATCGCGTTGATCAATTGATTTGATCAACATAATTAACAAATTAATAAAGAATTACTAATTATCGTAACCAATTGATTCGGTTAAGACCCTTAGCAAATTATACATGTTTGAATATATTATTTAAATTAAAGTAAATTGAATAATTAAAATTATTAATCATCGCAATTGATTAATTTGATCAAAACGATTAATAAATTGACCATAAACCTAAATTAGCTTGACAAAAAATCAATTTTTATCGCTAACTATCGTAATCAATTGATTTGATTAAAACAATTAGTGAAGTGACCTTGATATAAACGTTTTAAAAAAAATTAATCTTAATATATTTTCATTAAATTAAAATATGATTTTTAAGGTGTTTTGCAGGTTGGCTGCATTATTGGTAAAACATACCTGGTTGATTGTGTTTATGCAGGTTGCATATATGTGTGGAGCTAATACAGGTTTTGTAAGGAATGTCATGATCGATGTCATGATATCCATGTGTGACAGCAGGAGCTGTTATTATTTGTTAATTGTGTTTCCTTATTTATCCTTTTTATCAGTTTAGGAAACTTTTTATTGAGTGCTGCACATTTCGTCCAAAAGATCCTATTGACAGCACATTGTGTAACAGACAGTTGACGTGTGAATTAGGTTAACTTTGTTAACCCTAATGTATTTCTAAAAAAGCCCAAGGCCCAAGACTGCTTATAAAAAGACCTGCAATCCTAATTTGGAACGCAGACAGAAGATTATATTTGTGAAGAACGGCTGTTTTGTAATTTTCTCGTGTGATCCAAACAATTATCATGTTGATAATCGTTGTGGAGTAATTTGTTCTGTTTCTGTTACTTGTAATCCACGCTATTATCTTTGATGATTTCGTTGGAGTTAGTTTATGTTTTAGTTGTGTCACTCTAAGCTTTTAAGCAGGAGAGTGTGTCTCTTGATTGAAGCTTTTAAGCAGATCAAGGTGTGTCTTTGAAGAGTGTCTTCTATTTGTAATTGTTTATTGTGTATGTGTATCACTGCTGTGATTGAGGGGGAGTGGGATGGAGATATTCCATATCTAGGTAGAACTTAGGTAGAAGGGTCATTGGGTAGTGATTAAGTGAGGAGTTGTAAACTGGGAGTTTAGCTCTGAATTGATACTACTAATAGTGGACTTCATCCCTGGCTTGGTAGCCCCCAGAGTAGGTTGTTTGAACCGAACTGGGTAAAAAAATTTGTGTGTTCTTTATTGTTTTATGCTGTTGATAAATAGTATATTTAAGGCAAATATTTTTGTATCGTATCCACAAAGATTGGGTGATATTACCGCCATTCTATAGTTAGTATCGCTTTAAGTTCAAATTGTAACAAAGTTGGTTTGAGTTGAGTTTCTATTTTTCTAATCAAAATATAAAATGAGCAATATAAAAGGAATTGATTTAATAATAAAAGAGTGACAAGATTGGTTTGGTTTCACTACCCCTATCTTCCATGTGACTTTAACACCAAATGCATAACTTCAATAGTGGTGAAATGCACTAGTATCCTCCCAACAATGTTTATGTCTAAACAAAGTTGTGAAAGTTAATATATTAATCTTTAGATGATCTCTCACTCTAACTATCAATATACTAATCTTGATTGTTTGATACAAATAGAAAAGTGGCAAATAAATCTATCTCTAGCATTTATTCACTACTTGATAAAATGTTGTAGACCAAGACTTGAAATATATTTCTCAATCATAAATCAAATCTAAATATAAAAGATAAAACAACAACATTCATCCATTTCAATACCAATGAAGTTCATATGAATGTGCTATAGAAAATACATAGTTAACAAGGATAGCTAATACCTCTAATCTTGTCAAAGTGGGATTTAGCTACTCATCACCATGGTTGACAGTAAAAGATATGGAGAAGAAACTATGAGCATCAATCTCTCACAAAGTTGCAAACTTTTCTCTCCCAAAACCCTAGCCTCAATGTTTGGTTCACAATGAATAGAATAGTTAGCTTCCTTTTCTCTCTCCCTAAATAACCCCCAATTCGTACTGACTTTTCATATTCAAAAGATAAGCCCACTTTTCTTCACAAGTGGCAACAAAGTAACAGAACAAATTCTGCATCGCAGTGTTTGCGGGGCAAACATTGTTTGCGGGACAATCACTGAGTCTTTTGCCACATCATTTGCAATTCAAAACTGAACTTGGTTAGCACTCATCAGTTGGCGAAGCAAAGGTTGTTTGCAGGGCAAACTGGCTTCATCAGCACTTCTTTTTCTATTCCAAGTCTTCATGTAATTCCTCTTCATTTCCTATGATCTTCAAACCTTTTCCAAAAATACTACAAAACTAACAAACATGTGAAATAACTATTCAATTAAATATAAAACTAACACAATTGCAAAATTATTAAATTGTATGAATAAAAGTGTGATTATTGAATGAAAAGCGGTTAAAAGGACGAAAAAACATTATATGAAATTTAGTACTATTTAGTCCCTAACAATTCTCCCCAACTTACCATTTTTTTTTTATCCCTAAAAAAAATTCACAAGAGTAGCAAAAGCAACACAACAAGAGAATGATGACAAGGTAACCGAAAATTCAAATGGCTCAAAAGTATAAGTCCTTTCAAAGTACACCCACCACAATGCTAAAACAAAACATGAGAAAGAATGATGGCAAAGTGCAAATTATTATCAAGAAATTCCAACAAGACATGTCAAAATCGAATCAAACCTACACACACATCATAGTAATGATGAATACAAGAGGGTTTATTTTTACTCATCCGGGCAATTAAATCAACAACAGCTTATATCATGCGTTCACCACAACAAGTTCAAAAATTATGTGCAAAGTGAGAATCAAGAGGGCTTTCATAGGTTGTAATGTGACTTGGGTTACAAAGAAAGGGTTTTATAAGAGGGAAATTAAACAAAAACGCCTATCCTAAGGGAGCATTCCTATCAATTCACTTAACAACAACACTTGCTTGAATCCCCTTTTCTTTCTTTTTCTTTTTCTCTTTTTTTTTTCATTATTTTTCAACAACACATAACGGGAATGATTTTATTTCTTTTTCTTGCTCCATAATTCCAAAATGTGGTGTTTTTCTTTTCTTATTACCACAAAACTCATAAGTACCACTTTTTCATTTGTTTCAATCAACTCTCCCCAACTTTAGGATTCAAACCATATTAGATACAACAATGCTCCCTACATAGACATAGGCACAAGGCAAAATTGCAACTATTGTGGTTGAAGGTTTCAATGAACAAAAAAGATTAGGATTCACATATAAAACATATTCAATAATCACATGAATCCTAATATAAGCTCAATGGGGTTAACTAAGAATCACTCCTCACAAGGTTAATTGATTTAACTTTTTGGTCAAGTGGTTTTTCTCAAATTCAAACAACGCCTCTATCACTTTCACACTTTTCACAAACAAGAATAATGCATGGTTTAGCATGATAAAAATGAGTTGAAATAAATTCCGGTATCCCGCATTTAGTGTACAATGGAAAGTTTCCTTACAATTGGTTAAGTTCTAAATTTTGATTCAAAAATGACATGTGACTCAAGGAATTTATGCTAAGCAATTTGCACACACCATCAAATAACCATGTTAAGTCTAGAGAGCGATAAAGTGTACCTTAATTTTCCTCGATACCGATTCTCATCATTTCCACTCGAAGTGTTCACAACATCATCTCTTGTCCGTGCTCATTGATTCCTCAAGCTTCTCTTGTAACAAGAACAATTAAACAAAAACAATTTGAAAAGTTGAGCTAATCACTTTCCATCCAAACACACAATTAAACTACAATAATAAAAATGCAATTGTAAAGATGTTCAAATGGTGAAACGAGAGACACCTTAAAGTACACAATTAAGAACTGAAAAGTGCAACATAAATAAATAAAACAAAACAAAATTAAGACTAAAATAAAATAAAAATAAACTACAAAAGTGCTACAACACCACTTCAATCTTCTTCTTCAGCACCGCCACCAACTATCCCGATCACATCTTCCATTGTGTCGTCCTCATTTCCGGTACCGCTGCCTCCTGCACCCCCCATGAAAGGTGGCCTGCCCACAAGTCAATTTGCGTAGGCATCATACTCTGCTTCCAAAGAGGTGCGCTGAAATTGTTGAGATAATGTTTGCACCAAGAACCAGTTTGATCTTTGAGTCGCCTCAAAGTTCTCTGCACAATATGTGGCAAAGGCCATGTGATCAAAAGCAGGTGCTCGACCACCTCTGGACCTTGAAGTAGATGATCCTCCTCTTTCAGTTTTGTTTTTTGAGCCTTCACAAAACCTGCTCACAAAAGCTTCATTAATAATCCTAGTGATTTTGAAATTTACCTCACTCTGAATGGCCACCCTTGCATTGTAACAAAGCCCCATGATTAGACCGGGGTAGATAAGGACACCGGCTTTGCCTCCATGTCTTGTGCCCATAACCGTTACCCTCCTCATTTCTTCAGAGATAATGCTGGCCAAATCAATTGCTACTCTATACAAAATGCAAAACAACATGTATCCTACTTCAAGTGAGATGTGTGTCGTGTGAGTTCTTGGCCTGATGTTGTGCAATACCACAACTAGAAAAGCCTTAACCTCCACTTTAAAATCCTCTCTTTTCCATCCTTTTGGAAATCCCGCCTCATTCAACTCATAGGTCTTTCCTTCAAGGCATAGGGATCACTAACAACTTGAATGTTCCAATCATTAGTGAGATACCTTCTGTGGTACTCACTTCTTACTCCTTCGGCTAGCTCCAATGGGGACCCCAAATATTCATTGATAGCGCTCCTCTTAAAAGAGATGGTCCTTCCCCTCACCACTGTTTTGTACATAAATTTTGCCCCGTCTTCTACTGGAATGGCATTCGCATAGAATTCGCGAACGATATCATAATTGATCTCAGCTACCGGTTCGCATATCTTTCCCCATTTGAGTGTTTCCAATGTTCGAATAAAATCCCGCATTGGGCCATTCGGTTTAAACCGGATAAACCTTTCAGTCTGGACTGTTCGGTTGCACAAGTAAGTATATCGCTCTACTTGTTCCTCTCTAATGAACCGTGGTATGGAATAACTAGGATTGGTGCTTCTGGTTTTTATGCGCTTTGACATCTGCAACAAAATTTAACAACCCAGCCATAACAACTAGACTGTTAGCATTTAAAAACAGGAGCTTGTAAAACAAAACCCAGTTTGCGGCGCCATCAGTGTTTGCGGCGCAAACCTGAGGTTGCAAACCCAGTTCGCGGCGCAAAGAAGGGGTTGCGGCGCAAACTGTGCGAAATCTCAACAAATACAGCACAAAATGGAGAGTTTGCTTGCAACATATAAGAACCCACTCAAGAACTTGCAAACTCAGTACATATTGCAATAAAATTAACACATGCAAGTTCAATTTTGACATTTAGTTTGCATCTACTATGTTACTCAACAAACCCTAACTTAGAATGATTTAAACAATAGAGATTGGAGAACAAAAATTAAAATCATACCTTGAACTTGAATTAGGGTGACTGTAGAAATTGAAGAAAGGTTGTGTGTGAGAGTGTTGGTGAGACTAGGGTTTGAAAGTAGGAGATGAGAATTTAGTGAGAGAGGGAGTGGTAGAGTGGGAGGAGAGAAGTAAGTTGTAGGAATAAAAGATAAAAATAAAAAGAAACTAAGTTAAAATAAAAAAAATAAAAATAAAACTAAGTTAAAGTGAAAATCCTGTCCCGTAGTGTTTGCGGTGCAAACCCCTGTTTGCGGGGCAAACAAGTGAAATTTTCTTTGCAAAATTGGCTTACTCCCTGTTTGTGGTCCATTTGCGGGGCAAACAGTGATTGCGGCGTAATCACTGATGAAAATTTCTTTTTCAAAATTGGCTTACCTATTTGCGGCGCAAACACCTGTTTGCGGGGTAAACAGGTGAAATTTTCTTTGCAAATTTGGCTTACTCCCTGTTTGTGGTCCATTCGCGGGGCACACAATGATTGCGGCGCAAACAGGCCAAATTTTCTTGAGAAATGCCAATTTTTTACACTTAACTTCCACTTCCTTACTAAAACAAGTATATATCACCTACAAAACAGAAAATCCATGAAAATAACATAATCTACTTACGACGTTGGGTTGCCTCCTAACAAGCGCTTTGTTTAACGTCGTTCGAGCTCGACGGTTCGATGATCTCTTACGGATCATTAAGTAAAATGGCACAAGCTTCGCGTACCACTTCTCCACCATGATAAGGCTTGATTCGTTGACCATTGACTGTCCAACTTTCCTTAGATTTGGGATCCTCGATCACAATGGCTCCATAGTCCCTCACTTCCTTCACCATAAATTGTCCCGACCATTTTGACTTAAGCTTACCGGGAAACAACTGAAGTCGCGAGTTGAATAGAAACACCATTTGTCCCTCATGAAAACTTTTGCAGCGGACTTTCTTATCATGGTAAGCCTTAGCTTTGTCCTTGTAGAGCTTGTTGGAGTGATACGCATGGTATCTTAATTCTTCCAATTCATGGAGTTGATCTTTTCTTTTGTGGCCGGCTAGAGTGGTATCAAAATTCAGAAATTTAAGAGCCCAAAGTGCTCTATGTTCCAACTCTACCGGGAGATGACAAGTTTTTCCGTAGACCATCTGAAAAGGAGTTAGTCCAATAGGAGCTTTGTAGGCAGTATGGTATGCCCACAAAGCTTCATCTAATTTCAATGACCACTCTTTTCTAGAGCTAGAGACTGTTTTCTCAAGAATTCTCTTTACTTCTCTGTTTGACACTTCCGTTTGACCATTTGCTTGTGGGTGATAGGGAGTGGTCACCTTATGTTTTACACCATAATGTTCTAAAACTTTTTCTAGAGGTGTATTACAAAAGTGTGATCCTCCATCACTTACCAACACCCTTGGCACACCAAAACGTGAGAAGATATTTTTCTTTAAGAATTTAATCACAGTTTTGGAGTCGGCCTTAGGTGTAGCAAGTGCTTCCACCCACTTGGATACATAGTCAATGGTAACAAGAATATATTCATTAGCAAAAGAGGGATGAAATGGACCAACAAATCAATGCCCCAACAATCAAAAACAACTTTTTGCGTGCTCATGAGCATCTTTGAATAGAGTAGGCCAAAAGAACCCCGATTGGAGTACTTTGGTAGCTGTTCTCTATCCACTATAGTGGCCTCCATATGGAGAGTTGTGACAATGCCAAAGAATATCTTTTGCTTCTTCATTGGTGACACGTCTTCTCAAGATGCTGTCAACACCTTCTTTGAATAGGTATGGGTCATCCCATACATAGTGTTTGGCATCCGCTAGAAATTTCTTTCTTTGATTACTAGTGAGGTCTTCCAGTATCAAACCGGTTGCCTTATAATTTGCAAAATCGGAAAACCAAGGTCTCACTTGAATTGCATAAAGTCTTTCATCCGGAAACTCCTCTCTTACTTTGATCTTATTCTTTGTAATCTCCACATTTACCAATCGGGATAAATGATCCCCCACCAAGTTTTCGGACCCCTTTTTGTCTCGGATTTCCAAATCAAATTCTTGTAAAAGTAAAATCCAACGGATTAACCTTTGTTTGGAATCCGGCTTGGTTAGCAAATACTTTATCGCTGAATGGTCGGTGTAGACTACAACTTAAGAACCGATCAAATAAGCTCTAAATTTTTCCAATGCATACACTATGGCTAGTAGCTCTTTTTCAGTTGTTGCATAGTTAACTTGAGCTTCATTCAAAACATTACTAGCATAGTGAATTGCCTGGAAAACTTTTGATCTTCTTTGGCCTATTACCGCATGTAACACCCCATAAATTTCTTTATTTAATTTAATTGATTTTGTTAATTAAATATTAGAATTAATTGAGTTATTTAAGAAATATGGAATAATAAGGCTAATGGGCCAGTGTTGCGAGTAGCGATTGGGGGGTGTGTCAGTTGCAAAGCCTTTTACTAAACTAAGGTTATATTTTTCATAAACAAGGAAAAGAGAGAAAGTTGTGAAAATTGGAAGCCAAGAGAGAACAGAAGAGCTGAACGTGAAATTGGGAGAAGAGCAAAGTGCGAAGAGCGAGAGCGTCCAAGAATTCGACATCGAGGTAAGGGGGGATTCTTCCCATTAACCTCTATTATGGGTATTATGAATGATTCGATTGAGTTTGTATGTTAGGATTCTGAATTGGATTATAGGTCGGAGTTTGGGGTTTTGGAGAACTTTAGGTTCAATCTATGATGTGTGATGCAATTGATTTGTTGTGAATGATAATTGATGTTGGATATTGATGTTAAAACATGTTAGAAGTATGTGTAAATATGCATTTTCGTGTTGTTATGAGATTATGGACGTTTTGGTACGATTGGGTTCGCATTTGGGATAAATGAAGTGCTGCAGAAAAGTGATTTTTCTGCTATATCAGTAATGTAACCGGTTACATGAGGAGGGTAACTGATTACATGGTCTCAGGATAACAAAGAACTGCATTTCGCGATGATGTAACCGGTTACATCATCCAGGTAACCGGTTACCACTGGGCGAAATTGAAAAATACAAGTTACTGTCAGTGATGTAACCGGTTACATCATTCAGGTAACCGGTTACCACTGAAGCTTATTGAAAAAAAATGTTTATTTTAAATATCCGTAACTTTTAAACCGTTAATCCTTTTTGTACGTCGTTTTGAGAAACCGTTAGATGAATTAATTCTCTATTTTATGAAATATATTAGAGAGTTATAACTTACAAATCATTTTGTTTGGTTTTGAGAATTGGTATTTGGTGGTAAATTGAGTAACGGTATGAATATGTTATGCGGTGTTTTAGCTAGTATGATTGTTGAGGTGATAATATAATGCTGTGTTAAATGTATTATGTTGTGGTGAATATCAAATGGTTATGGTATTAGTATGCTTTGTGTGTTGTGGATGAATGATTATGAATCGTTGGTGGATGTTGATGATGAGCATGTCGTGGTTGATACATGCATTTCATAATCATTATGTGGCTAATCCTTGGCGATGGTGGATCAGTGGTAGCTATTTCCCATTGTGTGGAATTAGTGAGTGGATGTCGACGTATCCTTGACGACGGTGGATCGGTGTGATGGGTTCGTCCCGTATTTGGTACCACATGCATTTAGTTGCATTGCATTAAGTTGTTGTGCATAATAATAACATGAATGGAAGTTGTCCAATGTTATAATTCGTATGTGTTTGGTATGGATGGTTGTATTTTGATGAATGTTGTTATACTATCTTAATATAATAGATTTGGGTGAATAATGTATGAATGAGGTTGTATTTTTTATATTCCTATAACATTTGTTAATGCGAATGAAACTCACCCTTACAGTTGTTATTTTTCAGATTGAGGAGTAGCTTTTGTACTTGGTGAGGATTAGCTCGTCAAGTAGTTCGTTAGAGTCAGTTGGGTCTGTGTCATGCTCTGGTCGTGTAACACTAGGAACATGATTTTAGAGTTGACTGATAGACTCTTGTTTTGTTTATGGTTTTATGGTTGAATCAGGAGTCTCCGACTCCGGATGTTTAATTATTCAGATGTTAAGAATATTCCGCTGTGTTAACATGTTATCTGGAAAATTTTGGTTTATCGTTCCTTTTATGGCATGACATGAATATTTGTTTATTTTATTGGAGTTGTAATACCCTTTTCCATGTTTACTCTGATTATTGTTAATTTTCCGTTAGGTTTTAGAAGGGTGTTACAATAGTGGTATCAGAGCATAGTCGGTCATTTGAGTCAGAGTCTTAGCGTCAGTTAATCCCTCGTATACTATTAGTGTAAGGTTGACACTATCGATACTTCTTGTTCTAGTGAATATTGTTTTATATTTAGCAGAACAATGGCTGGAAGAGGAGGAAGAAATGACGACGCGATTGCTGAGGCTCTGGGCATGATTGCTGGTGTGCTGGGAGGGAATGCCAATGGAGCTAGTATTGATGCTGACAGGCAGCTGAATAGTTTTCAGAGGAACAATCCTCCGTTGTTCAAAGGCACGCACGATCCCGAAGGCGCTTAGAGGTGGCTGAAGGAAATTGAAAGGATTTTCCGAGTGATCGATTGTGCTGAAAATCTGAAGGTGAGGTATGGTACTCACATACTGTTTGAAGAAGCTGATGATTGGTGGATCGCTAGTAGGGATAAACTTGAAGCTGCCGGTGTAGCAATTACTTGGGTTGTGTTCAAGAGAGAATACCTGAGGAGGTACTTTCCTGAAGATGTTCGGGGCAGGAAAGAGGTTGAGTTTTTGGAGCTGACACAAGGTAACATGACGGTACCGGAATATGCTTCAAAGTTTGTTGAGCTGGCTAAATACTATGTCCACTATAACAATGATGAAGCGAGCGAATTTTCGAAGTGTGTTAAGTTCGAGAATGGTCTCCGTGATGAATTTAAGCAGGGTATCAGGTATCAAAGGATTCGTCGGTTTACTGATTTGGTGGATTGTAGTAGAATCTATGAAGAGGATAACCTCAAGATGAAGTCATCTCACTCTCGCGAGTTAGTTGACAAGAAAGGGAAGAAGCCTATGGACCGTGGTAAGCCATATGGTAGAGGTAATCAAAAAGCTAGAGGTTGGAGGAAGCCTAGTGGGGGAGACTCCGGTGCTCCTGTTAAGTGCTTTAAGTGTGGGGAACCTGGACATCGCATTCACGAATACAAAAGTGAAGAGAAAAAGTGCTACAGGTGTGGTAAGGCAGGCCACATTGCTGTTGAGTGCAAAGGAAAGATTGTGACTTATTTCAACTACGGTGAAGAAGGTCATATTAGTCCACAGTGTTCTAAGCCAAAGAAGAATCAAGCTGGGGGTAAAGTTTTCGCTTTATCAGGTTCAGAGACTACTCCAGAGGATCTATTGATTAAAGGTACCTGTTTTATCCATGGCACTCCTTTAATTGCAATTATAGATACTGGAGCAACTCACTCATTTATTTCGTTGGATTGTGCTAAACGACTGAACTTGGAAATATCTGATATTAATGGAAGTATGATCATTGACACTCCTGCATCGGGTTCAGTGACTACTTCGTTGGCTTGTTTGAACTGTCCAATTGATATTTTTGGTAGAGAATTTGGAATGGACTTAGTGTGCCTTCCATTGGAACAACTTGATGTTATCCTGGGTATGAATTGGTTGTAATTTAACCGGGTTCATATCAACTGTTTCACGAAGACTGTTATTTTTCCTGAAGATGTCGGTGTTGAGGAATTAGCGATGACGGCTAGACAAGTGGATGAAGCAATGAAGGACGGGGCTGACGTGTTTATGGTTATTGCATCTATGGAAGTGAAAAAGAAAGCGGTGAGTAGTGACTTACCGGTAGTATGTGAATTTCCAGAAGTTTTTCCAGAAGATGTAAGAGAGTTACCGCCAGAGAGGGAGGTAGAATTTGCTATTGAGTTAGTTCCTGGAACTAGTCCTATGTCAATGGCGCCGTATCGAATGTTGGCATCTGAGTTAGCGGAGTTGAAGAGTCAGCTAGAAGAATTACTGGAAAAAGAATTCATTCGTCCTAGTGTGTCGCCGTGGGGTGCGCCGGTGTTGTTGGTAAAGAAGAAAGAAGGCTCTATGAGATTGTGTGTGGATTATAGGCAACTGAATAAAGTTACTATCAAGAATCGATATCCATTACCGAGGATGGATGATTTGATGGATCAACTGGTTGATGCGAGCGTGTTCAGCAAAATTGACTTGAGGTCGGGATATCATCAGATTCGGGTGAAGACGGACGATATTCAGAAAACGGCATTTAGAACAAGGTATGGTCATTACGAATATACAGTGATGCCATTTGGGGTAACTAATGCGCCAGGTGTTTTCATGGAGTATATGAATAGGATCTTCCATCCTTACCTGGATCACTTCGTGGTGGTATTTATCGATGATATTCTAATATATTCTAAGAGTGAAGAAGAAGATGCAGAGCATCTAAGAGTGGTATTGGAACTATTGAAGGAAAAGAAACTTTATGCGAAACTGTCAAAGTGTGAGTTTTGGCTAAGTGAAGTAAGATTTCTTGGGCATGTAGTTTCTAAAAATGGTATTGTCGTTGACCCAACGAAAGTAGAAGCATTGTCTCCATGGGAAGCTCCGAAGTCAGTTTCCAAAATCCGTAGTTTCCTTGGTCTTGCGGGTTACTATAGGAAGTTCATTGAAGGTTTTTCAAAGTTAGCGTTGCCGTTAACTAAGTTGACTAGGAAGGGTTAAGCGTTCATCTGGGATTCAAAATGTGAAGAAGGATTCCAAGAGTTGAAGAGGAGGCTGACTAGTGCGCCGATTTTGATTTTGCCAAATTCGGTGGAATCTTTTGTTGTTTATTGTGATGCTTCATTAATGGATTATGAGGTGTACTGATGCAGAATCAACAGGTAGTCGCTTATGTGTCAAGACAACTCAAAGTGCATGAGAGGAATTACCCGAATCACGACTTAGAGTTGGCAGCAGTGGTATTTGTGTTGAAATTGTGGAGGCATTATCTGTATGGTTCGAGGTTTGAAGTATTTAGTGATCACAAGAGCCTAAAGTATTACTTTGATCAAAAAGAGCTGAATATGAGGCAAAGAAGATGGTTAGAGTTCCTCGAGGATTATGATTTTGGATTTAATTACCATCCGGGTAAAGCAAACGTGGTTGCCGATGCTTTGAGTAGGAAGTCCTTGCATATGTCTATGCTAATGGTGGGAGAATTGGATTTAATTGAACAATTCAGAGATTTGAGTTTGGTATGCGAAGATACTCCTTCAGTGTTAAGTTGGGTATGCTGAAGTTGACTAGTGGTATTCTGGAAAAGATTCGAGAGGGTCAGAAGACTGATGTCGAGTTGGTTGATAAGCTGACTCTGATTAACCAAGGCAAGGGAGGTGAATTCAGAATCGACGAGAACATTATTATGAGGTTTGGTAATCGTGTTTGTGTTCCTGATGTTGCTGAATTGAGGAAGAGTATTCTCGAGGAAGGACATCGTAGTGGATTGATTATTCATCCTGGTGCTACCAAGATGTATCATGACTTAAAGAAGCTGTTTTGGTGGCCTGGAATGAAAAAGGAGATAGCTGAATTTGTCTATGCTTGTTTGATTTGCCAGAAGTCGAAGATTGAGCATCAGAAGCCGTATGGAGCTATGCAACCGTTATTTATTCCATAATGGAAGTGGGATAATATATCTATGGATTTTGTTTCTGGTTTTCCTTGGACGGTGAAGAACTATGAAGCCATTTGGTTTATTGTAGACAGGTTGACAAAGTCTGCTCACTTTATACCAATGAGAATGGATTATCCGTTGGAGAAACTGGCTCAATTGTATATTGAGAAGATAGCGAGTTTACATGGTATTCCTTCGAGTATCGTGTCAGATAGAGATCCAAGGTTTACATCCAAATTTTGGGAAGGTTTGCAGAAGGCTTTGGGTACTAAGCTGAGATTGAGTTCTGCCTATCATTCGCAGACTGATGGACAGACGGAAAGAACTATTCAATCACTAGAAGATATGTTGCGTGCTTGTGTACTGGAAAAAGGCGGTGCTTGGGATAGTTATCTACCCTTGATTGAATTTACCTACAATAATAGTTTTCACTCGAGTATTGGTATGGCTTCGTGTGAAGCTTTGTATGGTCGGAGGTGTAGGACGCCTTTATGTTGGTATGAATATGGCGAAAGTGCTGTGATTGGACCGGAAATTGTTTAGGAAACGACGGAAAGGATTAAGATGATTCAGGAGAAGATGAAGGCTTCTCAGAGTCGTCAGAAGAGTTATCATGACAAGAGGCGGAGAACACTTGAATTTCAAGAAGGAGATCACGTGTTCATGAGAGTTACTCCTATGACTGGTATCGGACGAGCTCTAAAGTCAAAGAAATTGACTTCGCATTTTATTGGTCCGTTTCAGATTTCGGAAAGAGTAGGGGAAGTGGTATCGGAAAGCCTTTTACTAAACTAAGGTTATATTTTTCATAAACAAGGAAAAGAAAGAAAGTTGTGAAAATTGGAAGCCATGAGAGAACAGAAGAGCTGAACATGAAATTGGGAGAAGAGCAAAGTGCGAAGAGCGAGAGCATCCAAGAATTCGACATCGAGGTAAGGGGGGATTCTTCCCATTAACCTCTATTATGGGTATTATGAATGACTCGATTGATTTTGTATGTTAGGATTCAGAATTGGATTATAGGTCGGAGTTAGGGGTTTTGGGGTTTTGGAGAACTTTAGGTTCAATCTATGATGTGTGATGCAATTAATTTGTTGTGAATGATAATTGATGTTGGATATTGATGTTAAAACATGTTAGAAGTATGTGTAAATATGCATTTTCGTGCTGTTATGAGATTATGGACGTTTTGGTATGATTGGGTTCGCATTTGGGATGAATGAAGTGCTGCAGAAAAGTGATTTTTCTGCTATATTAGTAATGTAACCGGTTACATGAGGAGGGTAACCGATTACATGGTCTCCTGATAGCAAAGAAATGCATTTCGCGATGATGTAACCGGTTACATCATCCAGGTAATCGGTTACCACTGGGCGAAATTGAAAAATACAAGTTACTGTCAGTGATGTAACCGGTTACATCATTCAGGTAACCGGTTACCACTGAAGCTTTTCGAAAAAAAATGTTTATTTTAAATATCTGTAACTTTTAAACCGTTAATCCTTTTTGTACTTTGTTTTGAGAAACCGTTAGATGAATTAATTCTCTATTTTGTGAAATATATTAGAGAGTTATAACTTAAAAATCATTTTGTTTTGTTTTGAGAATTGGTATTTGGTGGTAAATTGAGTAACAGTATGAATATGTTATGTGGTGTTTTAGCTAGTATGATTGCTGAGGTGATAATATATTGCTGTGTTAAATGTATTATGTTGTGGTGAATATCAAACAGTTGTGGTATTAGTATGCTTTGTGTGTTGTGGATGAATGATTATGAATCGTTGGTGGATGTTGATGATGAGCATGTCGTGGTTGATACATGCATTTCATAATCATTATGTTGTTGATCCTTGACGATGGTGGATCAGTGGTAGCTAATTCCCATTGTGTGGAATTAGTGAGTGGAAGTCGCCGTATCCTTGACGATGGTGGATCGGTGAGATGGGTTCGTCCCGTATTTGGTACCACATGTATTTAGTTGTATTGCATTAGGTTGTTGTGCATAATTATAACATGATTGGAAGTTGTCCAATGTTATAATTTGTATGTGTTTGGTATGGATGGTTGTATTTTGATGATTGTTGTTATACTATCTAAATATAATTGATTTGGGTGAATAATGTATGAATGAGGTTGTATTGTTTATATTCCTATAACATTTGTTAATGCGAATGAAACTCACCCTTACTGTTGTTGTTTTTCAGATTGAGGAGTAGCTTTTGTACTTGGTTAGGATTAGCTCGTCAAGTAGTTCATTAGAGCCAGATGGGTCTGTGTCATGCTCTGGTCGTGTAACACTAGGAACTTTATTTTAGAGTTGACTGATAGACTCTTGTTTTGTTTATGGTTTTATGGTTGAATCATGAGTCTCCTACTCCGGATGTTTAATTATTCAGATGTTAAGAATATTCCGCTGTGTTAACATGTTATTTGGAAAATTTTGGTTTATCGTTCCTTTTATGGCATGACATGAATATTTGTTTATTTTATTGGAGTTGTAATACCCTTTTTCATGTTTACTCTGATTATTGTTAATTTTCCGCGGGGTTTTAGAAGGGTGTTACACCGCACCAACCGCATAATCGCTTGCATCACACATGAGTTCAAAATCCATTTTCCAATTTGGAGCAACGATTATGGGTGCGGTAACTAATTTGTCTTTCAGCTCAAGGAATGCTTTTAGACAAGACTCATCAAAATTAAAATGCGTACCTCTGTTGAGTAAATTACTCAATGGCTTTGCTATCTTTGAAAAATCCTTGATGAATCTCCTATAGAAATCGGCATGTCTAAGAAAGCTTCTTATTCTTTTGAAGTTGGTTGGTGGTGGAAGCTTCTCTATGACCTCCACTTTGGCCTTGTCAACTTCAAGTCCCTTGGAAGAGATTTTGTGTCCAAGAACCACTCCTTCGGTGACCATGAAATTGCATTTTTCCCAATTTAGCACAAGGTTGGTCTTCACACATCTCTCTAAAACCACATCAAGTTTCTTTAAACATAGATCAAAAGATGATCCATACACCGAAAAATCATCCATGAACACCTCAATACACTCTTCAATCAAATCCGCAAAGATGGCTTGCATGCATCTTTGGAGTGTAGCCGGAGCATTACATATACCAAAAGGCATTCTTCGATAAGCAAAAACACCAAAGGGACATGTAAAAGCGGTCTTCTCATGGTCCGCCGGGTTCACCGAGTTTTGGTTGTAACCCGAATAACCATCTAAAAAGTAATAGAAATTCTTACCGGCTAACCTCTCCAACATTTGATCCATGAAAGGCAATGGGAAGTGATCTTTCCTTGTTGGTTGATTTAATCTTCTATAGTCAATACACATTCTCCACCCGGTTACCGTTCTTGTCGGAATCAACTCATTCTTTTCATTTTGGATAACTGTCATGCCACCTTTCTTAGGAACAACTTGCACCGGACTTACCCATTCGCGATCGGAAATAGGATAAATCATCCCGGCCTCCAATAGTTTAACTACTTCTTTCCTCACAACTTCTTTCATTGATGGGTTGAGCCGCCTTTAAGGTTGTGCCACCGGTTTGTAATCATCCTCCATTATGATTTTGTGCATGCAATAAGCTGGGCTAATACCTTTCAATTCAGACAAAACCCACCCTAGTGCACCTTCATGCTTCTTTAACACTTCAATTAAGCGCTTTTCCTCTTGAGTAGACAAATAATTACTAATGATCACCGGCTTAGTGAAGTCTTCACCAAGAAAAACATACTTCAAATGAGATAGTAACATTTTCAACTCTATCTTTGATTCTTCCACTTTCTTCTCCGCATTTAACTCTTCTACTTTCTCTTCATTATGATCAATCTCCCCACAAGATTCTAATTCATTCAAGAATGCTTCCATTTCTTTTTCTTCAATCTCTGATAAGACATCATATGCTCATATAAGAGATATTTCCAAAGGATTAGAGATGTGAACTTGATTAGCAACCTCCTCAATCTCCTCGTCGGTAGCATCGACTCGGAATGTATCATGTTTATCCTTGGGATGCTTCATGGCTTCAAAGAGATTGAAAGTAACTTCTTAATCGTGCACTCTCACCTTCATAAGACCATCATCTATATCAATCATCATTCGGGCTGTTTTCATGAAAGGTCTTCCAAGTATCAATGGTACATCACGATCCTCTTCCATGTCTACTACGATAAAATCAACCGGGAATAAAAATTAGTCCACCTTAACTAGCATATCTTGAGCAACTCCATGAGGTGAAGTAAGAGATTTATCGTCTAGTTGTAACGTCATTCAGGTGGGCTTCATCTCAATATTTCCCAATCTTTTAATGATAGACAACGGAATTAGATTTATGCTAGAGCCCAAGTCAATTAAACCGTTACCTATGTAGTTTCCCCCAATAGTGACTGGCAAAGTGACTCGTCCCAGATCGGCTTCTTTTCTAGGGAGAGTCTTCTGAATGATTGCACTACACCGAGCATCAAGTAAAATGGTTTCTTCCTCCGTGTACCTCTTTTTCTTGGTGAGAATATCCTTCATGAATTTGGCATACTTTGGCATTTGTGCCAATGCTTCGGAAAATGGAATATTTATTTGGAGTTGCTTAAATATATCCATAAACCTTGCATAATGTCTTGTATTCCCCTTCTTTGATGTAGCACGTGAATATGGCAAATTTTGGGATGGAATTGTGCTCACTTTTTCATCTCTCTTTCTATTCCTCCTCTCTTTTTTGTTATTTTTCTCCCTTTCTTCTCTTTCTTTTCTCTCATTTTCAACTAATTCTTCCTCCACTTTTTCACCATTCTCTTCCTCCTCATATTCAACTATCACCTCATCCTCTTTATTTCCAACTATTATCTCCTCTTCATCTTCCAATACAACACCTCCATTTGTTCCACTCCTTACCTCCTTACCACTTCTTGTCACAATGGCTTTGCAATGCTCCTTTGGGTGGGTTTGAGTGTTGGTGGAAAAAGATGCTCCCGGTTGTTGCTCAGACAATTGCTTTGCAAGTTGACCCACTTGATTTTCTAAATTCTTGATGGCTGCTGCATTGCTCTTTTGGTTCGCCATGGATGCTTGCATGAATTGTGTGAGAGTATCTTCCAACTTTGAGCTTCCACCTTGAGATTGTTGAGGTTGTTGGTGTGGATTTTGATAAGCGCTTTGTTGATGGTAGTTGTGATTGTTGAATCTTGATTGTTGATATCCTTGATTGTTTCGTTGGTAAGGATTGTTGTGAGGTGGAAGTTGCCTTTGGTAGCCTTGGTTTTAAGTGTTGACACAATTCACTTCTTCACCATTGGGAGGTGGATAAAAACCAGTCGGATGATCTCCATTACAAAGTTCACAAGCTGCCACATGGTGCCTAGTTTGAGATCCTTGAATCTCTTTCATTTGTTGTGGGAGTTTGGTCATTTGTTGTGTGAGTAACTCCAATTGCTGTGAAAGAAGCTTGTTTTGCGCAAGAATACCATCATTGGTGTTCAATTCGAGGACTCCCGCTTTCCTTTGTGAAGGACTTCTATCATGTGGACTTGGAAGGTCATTGAGTGCCATCCAGTCAATTATAGTTGTTGCTTCTTCCGCACTTTTAGACATAAGAGAACCACCCGCGGTAGCATCCAAAAGTGTTTTATGCACCGGTTGAAGACCATTTCGAAATAGATGAATTTGCGTGAGCTCATCAAAACCGTGGCCTTTGCATTTTCTTAACATGGACTTGAATCTTTCCCACGCTTCATTAAGAGATTCGTTGCTTCCTTGAGTGAATACCGCAATTGCTGTTTTGGCTTCCATGAATCGGGATTGAGGAAAATATCTTTCTAGAAATTTTTCTTCCAATAGATTCCAATCTGTCATCACATCTGGTAATTGATCAAGATACCATTCTTTGGCTTTCCCAATTAATGAATGTGGAAATAGCCTCTTGAACAATGATTCTTCATTCGCCGCATCAACTCCCGTTGAACCCGCAATCTCATAAAATTTGGTGAGATGTGCGAAAGGATCCTCATGATCCATTCCTGTGAATGGATTTGCATAAACAAGTTGAAGGATTCCGGACTTCATCTCAGTATTTGCTCCACCTTGAGCATTGCGTGCAAATTGGGCGGTGCGTCTTGGACTATTGGCGAACATTTCAGTTGGAACAACACCCGCCATGTCTCCTTCAAAAGTATCTACAACTACTTCTTCAATTCGATTGTTAGAAGAAGTAGATGCCTCTTCTCTTTGTCGCCTCTCTTTGGCCAATTTCCTTCTTCTTCGTGCTTTGCTATTGAGCTTTCGGAGTGTTCTTTCAATTTCGGGATCGAATTGAAATTTTTCTTCGGTAGCTTTTTCTCGCAAGCACAAGAATCTACAAAACTAACAAACCAAGTGAAATGCAAGAGTAATATTAATAAAGTAACAAAACTTAAAACAATGAACTATTGCAATGCTTGCAATATCAAATGTCAATCCCCGACAATGGCGCCAATTGAATGAATAGTATATTCAAGTCAAATATTTTTGTATCGTATCCACAGAGATTGGGTGATATTACCGCCGTTCTATAGTTACTATCGCTTTAAGTTCAAATTGTAACAAAGTTGGTTTGAGTTGAGTTTCTATTTTTCTAATCAAAATATAAAATGAGCAATATAAAAGGACTTGATTTAATAATAAAAGAGTAACAAGATTGGTTTGGTTTCACTACCCCTATCTTCCATGTGACTTTAACACCAAATGCATAACTTCAATAGTGGTGAAATGCTCTAGTATCCTCCCAACAATGTTTATGGCTAAACAAAGTTGTGAAAGTTAATATATTAATCTTTAGATCATCTCTCGCTCTAACTATCAATATACTAATCTTGATTGTTTGATACAAATAGAAAAGTGGCAAATAAATCTATCTCTAGCATTTATTCACTACTTGATAAAATGTTGTAGACCACGACTTGAAATATATTTCTCAATCATAAATCAAATCTAAATATAAAAGATAAAACAACAACATTCATCCATTTCAATACCAATGAAGTTCATACAAATGTGCTAGAGAAAATACATAGTTAACATGGATAGCTACTACCTCCAATCTTGTCAAAGTGGGATTTAGCTACTCATCACCATGGTTGACAGCAAAAGATATGGAAAAGAAACTATGAGCCTCAATCTCTCACAAAGTTGCAAACTTTTCTCTCCCAAAACCCTAGCCTCAATGTTTGGTTCACAATGAATAGAATAGTTAGCTTCCTTTTCTCTCTCCCTAAATAACCCCCAATTCATACTGACTTTTCATATTCAAAAGATAAGCCCACTTCTCATGACAAGTGGCAACAAAGTAACAGAAAAAATTCTGCATCGCAATGTTTGCGGGGCAATCACTGAGTCTTTTGCCACATCATTTGCAATTAAAAACTGAACTTGGTCAGCACTCATCAGTTGGCGGCGCAAAGGTTGTTTGTGGGGCAAACTGGCTTCATCAGCACTTCTTTTGCTATTCCAAGTCTTCATGTAATTCCTCTTCATTTCCTATGATCTTCAAACCTTTTCCGAAAACACTACAAAACTGACAAACATGTGAAATAACTATTCAATTTAATCTAAAACTAACACAATTACAAAATTATTAAATTGTATGAATAAAAGTGTGATTATTGAATGAAAAGCGGTTAAAAGGACCAAAAAACATTATATGAAATTTAGTACTATTTGGCCCCTCACAGCTGTTTATTATTATTGTATGTGTTGTGTAATTATGGATGTCATAACATCCGGTTTGACATCGAGCGTGTGTTACTAGAATTTTCAATTGGCATCAGAGCAGGCACCCTGCCTGTTTACATCTGGGTGAAGATCTAGGGATAACAAAATTCTGGTACTATGGAGAAGGAATTGTTAGTGTTTGGAAACAGACCACCTATCCTGGATGGCTCTAACTATGGCTACTGGAAACCTTGTATGGTAACAGTCATTAATTCAGTGGACAGCAAGGCCTGGAGAGCTGTTGAAAGTGGATGGAAACATCCTGAGAAAATTCTGGAAGATGGAACCACTGTTCTAATTCCTGAAACTCAATGGAGTAAATCTGAAGAAGAGTTAGCGTTGGGCAATTCCAAGGCCCTAAGTTCAATATTCAATGGTATCGAAAAGAACATCTTCAGACTTGTGCAACACTATGAGCTTGCTAAAGAAGCTTGGGATATTCTCAAAACAGCACATGAAGGCACGTCCAAGGTAAAGATGTCGAGACTTCAAATACTTACCACTAAGTTTGAAAATCTCAAGATGAAAGAGGATGAAACCATCTATGAACTTTACATGAATATTCTTGACATATCAAACAACTCAAGTGCCTTAGGAGAAAAAATGACTGAAGAAAAATTGGTAAGGAAGGTCCTCAGATCACTGCCCAAGCGGTTTGATATGAAGGTAACTTCCATAGAGGAAGCCCAAGACATTAGCAAAATGAAGCTGGACGAACCCATTGGGTCTCTACAAACCTTTGAATTAAGCATTTGTAAGCCTGTTGGAGAGAAGAACAAAAGCATAGCATTTATCACCAACACAGATGACAAGGATGGAAATAATGACGATATATCAGAAGCCATAGACGTGCTTGGAAAACAATTTAACAGCTTTATCAAAAGGGTTAGTCAGAAGTCCAGACTCAATGTCAAGAACACTACCAATGACATTACCAAAACACATGCTCCTCACAAAAGAACATCAACTGAAGAAAAGGTAGCTCTAGAAAGAGAAAGTCAATGTCAAGCTTGTGAAGGATATGGACACATTCAAGCTGAATGTCCCACCTACCTCAAAGAGCAAAGAAAAGGTATGTCTGCCACTCGATCCGATGAAAGCTCAGACAGTGATAGTGAAGAGGAATGTGCTACTCTAACAAGTGTGTGTACGCTTAATCACAAAAACAACAAAAAGGTCCCCACCTTTGAAGAACTGGCCATCTCATACAATGATCTAAGGATCAAGAGTGTAGAAATGTGGAGGATAAAGGAGAAACAAAAGAAAGTTATAGAAGAACTGGAAGTCGAGAAAAGAGAACTCCTAGCAACCGTAGCACATCTCAATGGTGAAATCATCTTCTTCAACTACAAACTAGATCAGATGTCATGATCAATTAGAATGCTGAACAATGGAATTGACTCCCTTGAAAAGATTCTTGAAATTGTTCAAAAAGGAGGAAATCGGTCTGGATTAGAATTTGGGAATGAATCTAATCTAGGGTCAAAAGAGTCAGAACCAGAACAAAAGGGAAATTTCAGGAATGGAGATGCAACTACTGTGGGAGATTTGGTCACCTGAAAAGATTCTACTATAAACTGATTGGGTAGCCGTGGCAAAAATATACAAGCAATCTCAACCAGCACAACATTCTCACGAAACAACGTTGGGTTGCTAAATGTTCTGCTTTAATTGCTCATACCTCCTTGAGGGTGTCAACCAAAGGAGACTGGTACTTTGACAGTGGATGTTCAAAACATATGACAGGAATGAAAAACTTGTTGGAAGAAATCAAGCCACATTCCACCAGCTATGTAACCTTTGGTGATGGAGCCAGAGGAGAGATTAAAGGGGTATGAAAACTAGAGCATGCAGGAGCACCTCAACTAGACAGTGTTCTACTAGTCAAAGGTCTAGCTGCTAACTTGATCAGCATCAGTCAGGTATGTGACCAAGGCCTAAAAGTCAGATTTACCAAAGATGAATGTGTGGTCACTAATGAAGAAGATGTAGAGATCATGAAGGGAGTAAGATCCACAGACAACTGCTACTTATGGGAACCCAAAATAGCAAGTCATTCATCAATATGTACCATGGCAAAAGAGGAAAAAGAAGTTAGACTCTGGCATCAAAAACTGGGACATCTGCATTTAAGAGGAATGAAGAAGATCATAAACAAAAAAGCTGTGAGAGGAATACCTAAGCTACAGATTGATGAAGGAAAAGTTTGTGGAGAGTGTCAGGCTAGCAAGCAAATCAGGACCTCTCACCCAAGGGTCAGTCAACTCACCACCTCTAAAACTCTAGAACTATTGCATAAGGATCTAATGGGACCAATGCAAGTGGAAAGTCTTGGAGGAAAATGGTATGCTTATGTAGTAGTTGATGATTTCTCGAGATACACATGGATAAGCTTCATTAGAGAAAAATCCGATGTATTTGATGTGTTTAAAGAGCTCTGCACTAGACTCCAAAGAGAAAGGGAAAGCAATGTCATCAGAATCAGAAGTGATCGTGGAAAGGAATTTGAGAATGCCAGATTTGCTGAATTATGCTCAACTGAAGGAATTAGTCATGAGTTCTCCTCCCCTATTACACCCCAACAAAACGGAGTAGTAGAAACGAAAAACAGGACTATACAAGAATCAGCCAGAGCAATGATTCATGCTAAGAAACTTCCCATGTATTTTTGGGCTAAGGCTATGAACACAGCCTGTTATGTCCATAACAGAGTTACTCTGAGAAAAGGAACCTCCTCAACTCTGTATGAACTCTGGAGAGGAAAGAAACCAAGTGTCAAGTACTTTCATGTTTTTGGAAGCAAGTGCTATATTCTAACAGATCGAGACCAAAGGAGAAAAATGGACTCCAAGAGTGATGAAGGCATATTCTTGGGATACTCAACAAATAGCATGGCGTATAGAGTGTGCAACATCAGAATGCAAGTAATGATGGAATCCATTAATGTGGTTGTTGATGATCATCATGGAGAATTGGATGTCACAGAGAATGTTGAGACATTCATTGAAATACATGCTGAACAGACAAACCAACCTAAAGTAGGCAATGAAACTCCTTCAGAACCAGAACCTGAGCCAATCATCAAAGATCCATCTATTAGAATTTAGAAAGATCACCCCAAGGAACTGATCATAGGAGATCTCAACAGTGGAATAATGACCAGGTCAAAAGGAACTATAGCTAATTCCTGCTTTGTGTCCAAAGTTGAACCAAAAAATGTAAAGGAAGCTCTGACATATGAGTTTTGGATCAATGCCATGCAAGAGGAACTTGTACAGTTCAAAAGAAACGAAGTCTAGGAACTGGTACCCAGACCAGAAGGGAAAAATATCATAGGTACCAAATGGATATACAAGAACAAGACGGATGAACAAGGAGTCATAACAAGAAACAAGGCAAGGTTAGTGGCTCAAGGATACACTCAAGTGGAAGGAGTAGACGTTGATGAGACTTTTTCTCCTGTAGCAAGACTTGAGTCAATCATACTACTACTAGGAGTAGCGTGCATTCTAAAGTTCAAACTTTATCAGATGGATGTAAAAAGTGCTTTTCTAAATGGATACCTGAATGAAGAAGTTTATGTAGAACAACCTAAAGGGTTTGCTGATCCAAACTTGCCTGATCATGTATACAAACTGAGAAAAGCTCTCTATGGGTTGAAACAAGCTCCAAGAGCTTGGTATAAAAGATTAACTGAGTTTCTGACCACAAATGGATATAAGAAAGGTGGAATAGACAAAACCCTTTTTGCCAAAAACACAGATGGAAGAATCATGATTGCTCAGATATATGTGGATGACATCGTGTTTGAAGGAATGTCAGATACAATGGTAAAACACTTTGTTGGC